>NW_022109767.1:16059446-16061920 GCF_000313985.2 Echinops telfairi
CCCCTGGTATTCACTCCTCGTTTTTCCCCCTCCCTCCCCGCTCCCAGATCCTTTTACATTAAAGAAACTTTTTCCTATACAGTTTTGTCAGAAAAATATGTGGGTATATGAATTACAAGTAGTCATTCCTAATGGAACTGACATGAGGTGTGTCAAAAAGTATGGGCCATTCATTGAGCCATACTTACATTAGATAGGAGTTGGGTAATCCTGTTGCATAGAAACAATAATGTTTTTTTGTGTTTCGGTGTAATGAAAAGTCTCTTTAATTATATATTCTAGGATAATTTATGTAAAGCAAAAATATCTTTTAGCATAAAGAATATACTGATTAAGAGAAGATTACACAGAATTCAGATTAGGAAGCTAGAAAGCATTATCATTAAATTTCAACAACCAATTGTGGCAATATTTGGCAGATTTTAAGTGTGCTACAGTGAAGACAGAAAAGTTAATGCGGCATTTGACTCAACCGTTAGGAGTTTCTCCGATAGTACAACACTGGAGCAGAACAAGGCAGCATTTTCTTGTTGCACGTGGTGGCAATGTGTCAGCTCTAACCTGATGGCACATAATAACACAGCAAAGCTCACGGTGCTATGTGAGACTAAATAGTATAAGAATAATTGTGTCCCGATGGATCAGAAACACCTTGAACATTATGTTCCTACTTCTCTAATGATGTATAATAAAGTTAATATCAAACTCACTGTGTCCACTGTGGAGTTAGACATGAGAAGGTTTTATTTTAAATTACTAATTTATCAGGCTCCACCAAACAATATACTATAATAAATTTGAGTATTACTAATAGTTAAAATGATGGTGCTGAAAAACATGATCAGCTGACCGCAATACAAAAGGTTTACCCACTTCAACTTTCTCTACATAAATATAAGTAAAAAGAACCACACTTTCTAGGGCAGTGTAGCAATATATTTGTTTCAGGAAATACAGGATCAGAAATAATTATAGAAAAGAAAATACTCAAGAAAATTTTACACCCAAGTAGAAGTATTTCGAGAATGATGAGATATTTCAGAAAATGTATAGTGTTCTTATATAAGCATATTTCTGAAATACTTAGCAAAATATTTAGCAAAGTAACAGGGCTGTTAAAGAAACTATTGCTAAAATTTTCAATAATTTAAACAAAAATGTGCTTAAGTCACAAGAAGAAAATTACTGTTTTCTGTGGCAATAACAGAGACGTTGCAATAACACAGAGAAGTACTTATGACTATTAGTAAAATTATTTCAGAGCAATTTGAGAGTTTACATAATTTATATCACCGCATTAGGTTTTATATCTAGTGACATTACATATATATTTTATTTGTTTATAACGCACCTTTATTAGTACTAATAAAGTACTCCTCATTCCTTGAAAACAAATTTAAATGTAAATATATCAGGCAGAAAAGTTAATTATATAGATATACTTTTGTAAATGATTCATTATTCTGATTGTATTATGTATACAAAATTGTATTCCATACTTTATAAAATACTTAACATTTTGTAGTCAGTCAAATATTCCTTTTGATTGTCAAATTTAAATGTTACACTCTGGTGTTGATATTGTTATTACTTTTTGAGATTGCATACATTTTCGATGATCTTTTATTAACCAATTTGAGTAATTTAAGAAAGAATGTTAAATTGGATTTTTTCCTTAAACTTTCAAAAGCAAATTCTAAAAATTATTTTCTCTATTTCAAAATAAATCTTTGAAATCTTGGGTTGAGTCATATCAGTCACATCTGTTAGTTCAGAATAGGTCTATGTCATAGCAAGTCTTTACACGTAAAGGACATGCATAATAATGAGAACACCAGACTAATATATGTCATAAGAAAAACAAAAGAGCATTAAAATATTAAATACATGGCAGTCCCAGGCCACCATCATTTGGGTTCCCTCAAAGCATGAAAACTGACTCAAAGTCCAATGACTATCAATTCCATGACATTGAGATGCCTGTCATCTGCTACTTCTCACACTGGGATGATTCAGCCTGCGGTCTATGGTGTGTCAGTTCCCCCTAAATCTGATCCAGGTGATTGTGGGGTAAACCCTAGTTCACTGAGGAGGGTTCCACATCCAATCTTTCTGTTGCATGCCTAGAGAGGACATAGTCTAATGTTCCAGTAATAGCACAAGGCCTGACTCACCGAAGGCTTGAGAGTAAGCAGGCAAAAAAATGTCCAATTAGGGTCAAAGTACTGGGCATATTCTCCCCTGAGGTTCTATGTACATACTACTAAGCTTTTTCACTCCAAGAGAAGTTGTTTTACCTGGTTTGTCCAACAAAGGAAGTATAATTGCCTTCTCTGAGACACACGTGACTGCTTCCCCCATGTTGTCTTGAATTTCCAGTAGGATTTTCTTATCATTCTTGTAGTAGTACTTATTAAATTGGGGTTACCTTAGCACAAACCTGTATGGCAGAAACTGAATGATCTTCACTCTCT
>NW_022109767.1:16062020-16064505 GCF_000313985.2 Echinops telfairi
TCTTTCAATTAGATTTTTAAGATGTACAAATAAAGGGGGGTGATATGTGGTTCACGAGCACTAAAACAATATCATTGATAGCATATGCAAGCAAAATTTTGCTGAACATAATCCAATGATTGCAACAGTACTTAGACAGGAAAGTGCCACAGGTTCAGGTCTGATTCAGAAGAGGACATGAAACAATGCTGATGTCTGATGAATCTTGGCACAAAGCACAGAAAACAAGAAAGGTGTTTACTTGTGTTTAATTGACTATACCAAGGGATTTGGCTATGTGGGTCCTAATAAACTATGAATAACCTTGAAAAGAATAGGAATTCCAGAACACTAATTTGAGATTTATCCCCAGAAAAGGTATTGTTGGGTTGTATGGCATTTCTATCCCTAATTGTTTTAGACAGCATGATATTGCTTTCCACGGTGGTTTTTTTATATTTACAAACCCACCCAAAATGCATCAGAGTTCTAATCTTTTTGCACCCTCCAACAATTGTGACTCGGGTGTTTTTCAATTGGGCTATTGTGTATGTAAGGAGATATCTCATCATTCTTTTGATTTGCATCTCCTGATGGCTGGTAAGTTTGAGCATACCAACATGCGGTTGTTAGCCAGTTGAGTGTGGTCTCTTGTGAATTGTCTAGTCATGTCTTTTGCCTATCTTTTAATTGGATTGTTTGTTTTCTTGAGATGCTGCTGAGTTCTAAAGATTTTAGTAATTAGTGACTTGTATGTTGCATCAATGCTAGAGTTTTTTCCCCTAATCCCTGAGCTCTTCTTTTATTCTCTTGATGAGCTCTTTTGATGTGCATAAGGGGTTTCTCTTTTCAAATTTGTGAGAAATTTATTAATGTGTTTCTAAGGAATTGCACTGGTTGCATATATGTTAACTAAGGGTATATGTTCCTGGTGTATTGTTCCTTTAATGACTCTTGTCTCTCATTATTTTATCTGCCTTAATCTATTATATCAGAGGTTATTATTGCAATTCCTGTCTTTTTCGGATACCATTGGTTTTGTGGATTCTTCACCATTCTTTGAGTTTTAGCATATTTTTGTCTTTGGATTTAAGATTTGTCTCCTATAGGCAGCATGCAGATGGATCTTGTTTTCCAATCTAATCTAATCTCTGTCTTCAGTATGGTGCATTTACTCCATTGTCATTCAGTGTCTTTATTGACAAATAAGTTTATTGCTGTCATTTTGGACTGTTTCTGTTTATTTTCCTCATTCTTTTTAAGTGCATGTTTTATTAGTGTCTTTGTTACTCCCTTAATTCTGTATTGTTTTGGTTGTTGCTTCCATTGTACTGATTTCTGGGTGGTGGTGTGCTGTGTGATGCTCTCAGGTTTGTCTGATGTTGTTGATTCTCAACATACAGAGACCCAATTAACAGAGTTTATAATGCTGGTTTATGAATTACTTTAGTTGTTTCTTGTCTCAAAATATATTTATTTATCACTCAATTTGATATAACTTTGCTGAGAATAAGATTTTTGTTGGCAGTTATTTATTAATTGAGAATTTTATATATGTGACTCCATTGTCTTCTTGCCTGCATAGTTACTACTATCTGACCTTACTCTTATCAGTTTTCCTTTGTAGGTGATTGTTCATTTTTGTCCTAGTACCCACAGTATTCTGTTCTTTTTTTGAAATTCGAGAGTTTGAATATGATATGACATGACGTTTTTGTGGTAGTTACATAATCTCCTGTCAACTTGCAAAGGGGTGGAGTCTAGCCTGTCTATCAGGTTGCAGCTTGATGACCTTATTGGAGGTGCAAAGGAGATAAAGAGCTCACTGAAGGCCAGATGCACACTCTCTGCTTTGTATTCCTGATGACAAGACACAGGGAGCAATGCTAGAGCCTTGGAACTGAAAGAACCACGTGGAGACCCATGCCAGTGCTGAGATGCTTCCACTGCCACTGGATCCACAAGACTTTCCACACACTGGCCTGTGATCTTCCTGCATGCAATGCCATTGCTGCTTCATGAGTCTAAAGAGGAATTTATATATTGGTAATGGATATAAGAGACTTATGGACTTGATCTGGGCTGGGCAGGGATGTTTTCTTAATATTCAATTGCTCTTATAAATAAAGCTCTTTCTTATACACATATGAGTGTCCCTGGATTTGTTTCTGTTCTCCACCTAGACTGACACAGTTTTTCCTTTATAGTCTATCCTATTTGAAGTTCTCTCAGTTTCTTGAATATGTTCTCCTTTGTGATGCTAAGGAAAATTTTTCCTATGATTTCTCATACTATTTTCTTTGTAGGTTTTTTATTTCCTCTTGCACTGAAATAACTATGAGACATGTTGGTTCCCTTCATACTTCCCCATATCATTCTTAGGCTTCTTTTGTATTCATTTTTTTGGTGATTATTTCTTTTTTTTTAAAGTCATTTTATTAAGGGCTCATACAACTCTTATCACAATCCATACATACATCAATTGTGTAAAGCACATTTGTACATT
>NW_022109767.1:16064605-16090201 GCF_000313985.2 Echinops telfairi
GGGCTCATACAACTCTTATCACAATCCATACATACATCAATTGTGTAAAGCACATTTGTACATTCATTGCCATCATCATTTTCAAAACATTTGCTCTCCACTTAAGCTCCTGGCATCAGCTACTCATTTTTCCCGTCCCTTCCCCCTTCCCTCTCCCTCATGAACCCTTGTTAATTTATAAATTATTATTTTGTCATATCTTGCACTGTCTGACATCTCCCTTCACCCACTTTTCTGTTGTCCATCGCCCAGGGAGGAGGTTATATGTAGATACTTGTAATCTGTTCCCCTGTCTACCCTACCCTCCCAGTATCGCCACTCTCATCACTGCTCCTGAAGGTATCATCCTACCTGGATTCCCTGTGTTTCCAGTTCCTATCTGTACCAGTGTACATCCTCTGGTCTAACCAGATTTGTAAGGTAGAATTGGATCATGATAGTTGGTGGGAAGGAAGCATTTAGGAACTAGAAGAAAGTTGTACGTTTCATTGTTGCTACACTGCACCCTGACTGGCTTATCTCCTCCCTGTGACCCTTCTATAAGGGGATGTACAGTTGCCTATAGATGGGTTTTGTGTGTCCACCCCGCACTCCCGCTCATTCACAAGGATATAAATTTTTGTTCTGATGTTGTTGATTATTTCTAACATCAATTACAGTCAGAGTTATTATCACCAAACTCACTGATTCAAATTTCCTTTTCTTCCATTCTATTCGTCATGTCTTTTATTTGTATTCTCCTTAATTCTGTTATCTCATTTATATTCTGGGATTTTATTTAGTTTATGTATTTTAGATTTTTTTCTATTTGTTCTGTTGTTCTAGTGAGTGTTCTCCACATCGCTTGAAGATATCTAAACATCAGTCTTCTGAATTCCATTTCTGGTATTGCCAGGACCTCTTTTTTAGTGTTACATTGTGCTTGAGTGCTTTTTCAGCTGTTGCTTGTTTGCTGTATTTTGAGGAGGTCTACTGTGCTTCACTGCTGTTTCCTCAGCATTATGGTGCAGCTATTGGTTCGTGTGAGATTCTGGATTGTGTAGGGATAGTTGGGTCTCTTTAGTGACATGGGATAGGCTAAAAGGAGCTGGAAAAATGCAGTAGTGAAATGGAGTAAAGAGAAGAGAGGTAAGTGCGGAATGTGAGAGTAATAATAATAAACAATTGTCTAGGTGGGCTGACCGATTTGTAAAAATAATAGGAAATTTTATTTTAAGAGAATCCTTGGAGATCTTCATTTGTTGATGGGGCACCACTCAGATAAGAATAAATAATGGCAAAAACCGGGAGGAAAGGGAGAAGACTATCCACTTTATGCCACATAACAATGAGACAAGGTCGAGAAAAATCACCACACACTCAACAGGAATGACAAGGGAACCTTATTAGAAAGTCAACTCAATATCGAGTTAGGGTACTAACTGGCTTGCAGAAGAGGCATTTATTTTTGTCTCAGTTGGCAAATTGGATGGGTCAATCTTACATTGGGAAGTGACACTGTGCAATAATTATAGAGAACAAAGGAGAGAATAAGCCTGCCAGTCAGTTCCCAGTTAGACATTCTTGGATTGTTTCTACCCAACCCTCTGTGAACCATGCCATTGGATATACACTACAATATCCATAAACTATGGTCTTTTGGGGAAAATGGTATCCACCATAGCCACCCCAGAAGGACTTGATGTGGAAACCCCACTGAATGAACTGGGTTTTACCGCAAAATTACCTGTAGTCCTTTGGACATAAAACTGAAATTCCCTGATGAAAGAAGAAACAATGACAGTCACCCTAAGACTTTGGGATTAGTGGTCATTAGATTAGGATTCCTGTATTAGTTAGTGTTCAATGAAAGGTGGCTCAGAACCACCACATAGCTACTATCTTAATGCCCTCCTTGCTTTAATTAATTTAATTGCATGTATCAATCTGACAGGCAAAGAGGTGGTACTGAAAAATTTTTCTAGCACCAACACCCCTGGCCAATGTAAACAGAGTTAAATCCTTTAAGAATTCTATCTGTGCAAAGCAACAATGTGTGGATTAATGTTCATAGCCAAGCCATAATGCATAACCTCTTTTTTTTCTCAACACTATCTCAAATTTTATGTCATTGGATACATGGTTGTTGCTATCAATGGAATTGCCTTATGCAGGGGGATGATTGACAATGTGGTTTGTTATATAATGATAATGATACCACTAAAGTAAAGCAGGGTCATAAATAATCCATGGACAAGTGAATAGATTCTGGGTTCCCACTTCATTCTAGCTCCAATCCAAGAACACTTAGTTCTTAAAACCTGGGTTTGCTCACCTTCATTAAGAGATCACCAAAGAGATGAATGCTACAGAAAAATGTGTTGAAGAAAGCAGATGATGCCTGGCTATCATTAAGAATAGCAGTTAGGGTCTCACAGGCTTTTAAACAAGCAGCCATCTACATGGGGCACCAACTAAATCCATATGGAATAACAACATACTAATCTATATGATCTGAAGATGATAAAGAACAAAATATGATATGGGGAAGATATCAGAGCTCAGATTGTGAGCACTCAATTTGTAGAAGGAAAGTAAGCACCCCACATCCAATCTGCATAGTATCTAAGACTCTGGCAGATCCCCTCTGACCACAGTTAAGTGACGTAAATAGCTCTACTAGCAGATAAAGATTAGCATACACATGATCATGATAGATGGTACTAAGGTATAATAGGGTGCCTTGTGAGCAGATATTCCTCTTGACCTGTTCTGGATTTGTTCTACATTTAAATATTTCTCACTTGTTTCACTACAGAGGTTTTCTTTCTGGCTTACTTTAATATTACCGGTGGTCTTTCTATTTTTTTTTGTTCTTTTTAATTATTTTTAGTATGTTTCCCAGTACATAAAAAACAGAAGGAGCAGATGTATAGAGACAATAATTTATGTAATGGCTTGTTGTAGATGGAAGTGGGCGTGGGAGGTTAAGGGGAATTGGGTAACAAATGGTAAATACCCAAAAAGGGAAGATGCCCTGGAACTAATTGTGGTGATGTATATATAACTTTTTAAATATGATTGAGTTATGGACATGCATGCTATGTGAATATTACCACACTAAACTTTTATGGGGAAAATCTTTTGAAAATTATCATATCTGCCACAGCTACTCAAATTAAAATCTAGATGAAATAATTTTGCTTCTCTAAGGAAAATTAACAAACATATTTTTTCAATAATCAAGTTCAATCATCCTAGATAATATATGTATTTAAACAATGAGAATTAACCATGTGGCACTGGTAAAAATATCTTAGCAGTTTAAAATAATATAGATTTATTCTTAATGTTGAAAGCAGAGTACATTGAAGACTTTAGGAAAAATTAATTTATGAGAGCTGATTAAAATGACCTCAAATTTTCATTAGTAAGAATTCAAATAGTAATAACAGCCCCCAAAACAACCGCGAATGAAAAAGAGAATTCCATCACTGAATATATTGGACATAAGTTTTGACAACTAAACACACATTTTTTTTTTCAAAATCATGTTCCATTCATTAACTTTTTAGTGCAAAGTTAAAATTTGTAACTTTAGTGATTTCATCTTGAGATGGAACGCTGCCTCTATTCCCTCAAACTTTACCTTCTGCACAATGTGCTCAGCGATGAAAGACCCCACTTTGCTATTCAAAGCAAATGAAAGAACAAGTGCCTGTGGCCACAACATCCCTCAGTCCTGACAGGCCTTAAAATAAAGCGCAATTGACAGAGAAATGTCTCATTAGCTCCTCCATTTGTCTGAGTATTGGTACGCATTTAGCCTATAATAGTTTCACCATACAGATGGAATGAAAAAGCAAGTATTCAAATGTGGTCTTCTGGACTCTAAAACATCTATTATCATGAAACATTTCCTGTTGCATTTTCGTTTATTCCGATTATACATTTTCTTCTTAGAATGAATTCATAATGTTCTATTTCTCTTTTAACATGTATATTTTAAAATTCATATTTAAATTCTATCAAATAAAAATGAAAACAATCAAAATTCTAGAATTAAATAAAGACAAAAAATAGTACCTATATATTTGTTCAATAGATATGAAGGACTAAAATATAGATGAAGAGTCCTTTCTTAAATGTTAGTATTCTACATATCGCCTAATGCAAAATACTTGCCTAACTGCAAAATACTGTACCAAATATATAATACAAATTCCACTAATTATTATTTAACCGAAGAGCAAATAAGTTAAACTATGAAAACACAGAAATGATTTTCATTTTTTAATGAAAAATATTTAGAAGCCTAGTTATTATAACAGTGATTTGCTATTTGTTTTTATATCAAGGGTTTAGATTCTACTGATTTTACAAACATACAACCTTATTTAAATAGTTCAAAAATTATACCTTTATTATCATGCTACAAAATAATCTCAGTAAAATTATAGTGGATATATTTAATGATTGTAGTGATTAGACATTCACTGCCATTTACATAATGCAGTCAATGTTGGTTGGAAAACAAGGATGTGTTCATCTGTACACATGTATTTTTAAAATAAACTTAAAAAGTAATAAAATCAAAAAGAAAAAATAGCTAAATGAAAGTGTGAGCAGTTAAATCATGACATACTTCAAATCTTATATGTAGTTATTTGAAATACATAGTAATGTAAAAATAAAATATATTGATGTAAAAATGAAATTAGAAGCGTTTAGTAAAATAACTTTAAAGCAATTACTGAAAAGTAAAAAGAAGGTAGCATGAAATCCATAAATGTTTAAACCCTCAATATTTTTAGTTGAACAAAATAAGATGATTTTAATATTTTTTATTAATCAAAATAATAGAACATATATCAGTCAATAGATATAAGTGTACTATCTCACAGGGTAAGGTTAAAATCTATTAGTAATACTCAATATAGAGAGACTCCCTTTTTTGTCATAACAGACTTCAGATAATATTTAAATACCACACACACAGACACAAAAGAATACTTACAATGACTTCCAAGTTAATTAATTTTGTTTATAACAACTGCAAAAATACTTTGCATAAATAATCTGTATTACAGCGATGTTATCTAGTTCGGAATAATCTATTAATCAATTCATTAATATATGAAAAATGTTAATCCACTAAAATTAGGTAATGTTTTCAAAATACTCATAAAACACATACTCGTTCTCAAAAACTGAAATGGATGAACAGCAATGCTAAGGAAACAGTTGTGGTCCAAAAGCCCTAAAATCGTTCATCAACAAGCTGAGCCTAAGGAAAAAACATTTCAGTGAGGCTGCACAGACCCCCCAAATGGGAGAAAATTGCTAGAAATACTGATGCTTACTTTTGAGTTCTTACATTTGTTTCTGTAAGGTAAACTGAGGCATGAGGGCCTGTCATGGAGTCATTGATACATTTGGTAAGGGTGGAGCTGCCCCAAAATAACATGCCTGGGGGAGCTTTGAGAACCCCAGATATACTTTTGGTGCTGTTGCCCTGGTGGTTTGAGGCCTGAGTTTTTTGGTAACAAACAGAATAAGTCTTTTTCCAGCTGGCATTTGAGGGGTTATACAGGGGAATTCTCTTTAAGAGTGCAGGGCACTCCTCAGACTTATCTGAGGGAGAAAAAGTCAATTAGCACAGGGGCTAATAGACGGTGCTTTAAGGAGGCACAATGAAAGTAGGTGGTCATCATGTTTATTCCTGAAACATTGAGGAGGGCTGCAGTCTCCTGAATCACTTTTACCCACGTGAATGGGTTGTCAGGACATTGTGTCTGTGCCGAGCCCTCTATCATTGGTAGCTGGTTGGCTAAGGATTGTTGTTTACGATCCTGCATATCCTGTGCCACTTTGTCTAATTGATCAAAACTCCCAGGAACAACTCTTACATATTGCCAATGAATCCTAAGGGAGCTGGAGGGCTTGGTGCTGCACCACCAAGGATATAGTTTACCCTCTAGCCCTGGCAGCCATCTGTTGTTCCAAGGTTCTGCAATGCTAAGGCGATAGGTTCACTTCCATGCCCTAAAAAACCGCCTTCTCTATTTATGTTGAGCTCTGCATTCCGATCCACTGCTACATGTATTTTGCAAGAGGAATATGGGCACCCACCATAGATGTCTGGCCACCATTGACAATATTTATTCGGTTGGTCAAAATGGAAACACAGGGCCAGCAGGGTGATAATTAGCAACAACTGGGGTGGTAGTGTCCCATACCACGGGGTTAACTAGGTAAGGAGGTAAGGGTGGAGCAAGTGAGGAATCAGTGGGCAGGAGTGCCAATAATAGCAGGGTTGAAGAGGAGGGCTGGTGCATCCACTGAAGAGTGACTTGGAGTTTGGAAAGGAGATCTCTTTCCAGCAATGGACTTGGACAGGATGGCATGACCAAAAAGGAATGAGAAAATGGGTGTTCAACTATAATTAGAGATAAAGGTGGGGTGACTAAAGGCCTGGAGGGATGGCCATCAATCCCCATAACCAAAACAGGGGAAGGGGAAGTTGGACCCAGGAAAGAGGGAGGACAGAAAAGGCAGAGCCCATTTCAAACAAAAAGGAAACTGGCTTGCCTGCTACCTTGATCATTCCCCTGGGCTGGACAAGAGTTACAGGTGTTGTTGAGTTAAGGCTCCCTCAGTCATCACCAACCAGACCCATCACTGCCAATGGCAGGCTTAGGTTTGGAGGGACTGACCTCCTGCAGGCAGGCGTCGAAGGGCAGTCACTTCTCCAATGGCCCTCTTGACCACATTCCAGGCAAGGTTTGCTGGGTGGCCAGGGTAGTGGGCATCGTTTGGACCAGTTACTCTCCTGGCCACATTTGAAACAGGACCCTGGAGGTGGTCAATTAGGTTTGCTGTTTCCTGAAGTCTTCTGATCCCTTCCTCCTGCCGGCGTCAGGGTCATGACCAGGGCCTGGGCCTGCAAGTTAGCCTTCTGACTGCCATGGGACTTGCACTTGGCCTCTGCCCATTCCTCCCGGGCATTAAAGACTTTCAAGGCCATATTTACCAGGTCTTGGATAGGGGTATGAGGGCCATCCTCAGCTTTAATTTCTTTTTGATATCAGGCACTGCCTGGGTGATAAAGTTAGTAGCTATGCCAGTAGTCGCTGCTGGGGATGTAGGGTCTAGTCTAGTGTATTGTGCTGAAGTATCAGTGAAACGATTGAGGAAAGCGGTTTTGGGTGCTTTCCCTAAGTTTGTCAAAGTTTACCGCCTTGTGGGACACTGCCTGAAGCCCTGCCAACAAACATTGGATCATAAGATCCCTGCGAGTCCTGCCTTCCCATCCTGCTGGGGTATCTATCTGGTAAACCCATCTAGGCTCTTCTTGTGGAATTGCCTTGGGGCCACCAGACATAGTAGCTTCAGTAAGGTGGGCCTGGTCTGTGTGTTGGTGGGCTGCAGTTAAAACGCGTTCCCTGTTGTCGAGCATGAGGTTAGAAGCTGAGACTATATAGATGTTGTGCCAAGTGAGGTCATAAGCCGGAGTGAGGTAACTAAATTCTTTGGCATAAGGAGTTGGGTCCTGTGAAAAGTTGCCCTGCTGCTTTTCTATCGGAGATAAATCAGTGAGAGAAAACGGTGCGGGAACTCTGACTGGGCCCTCTGCACCTACGACTTCAAACAAGAGGTGGATGTGATCTGTGTGGCAAGATAGTGGGGGGAAAGGAAGGTGAGGTGGGGGACTTGGAGGTAGGTTCTGGGGGAGCTGAGTGTGGTGAAGGATGAGCTGGGGGCAGGGACAGTGACTCCAGGGCATCAGAGGAGACGGATGTGGGGGAAGTTACAGAATTTTTTCCTTGGGGAGTGGCAGAGTTGGAGAAGGGACTGTGTGCTAGGAGTACCTGGGCGAGTTGGCAGGTAGTACAGAGAGGGGGCAGGCATGAAGAAAGAAAAAGACCTGGACAGAAGGGATTTCGGACCACTTGTGAGTACACTGGCAAAAGTTATCAAGGGCTCAGAGAATGTTGAAATCGAAAGTACCGTTTCTTGGCCAGTGAGAGTCATTGTCCAAGTGGTATTGAAGCCACACCTGGTTACAAAAGACAACCGGGCACTTAGGGTACAAGTCTCAGGCCAATCCCAGTTTGGAGAGATTGGCCAGCAAACACCCCAAAGGGCTGTCCCTGAGGGTCTTGGATTGTTGGCTTCCTATTGTGTCCTAAATTGTGGAAAAGTGGATATGGAAGGAGGGCATCCCTGAGTTTCCTAGCCGCCTTTGAGGTGAGAGGAAGTTCTCTGAGTCCGGGGGTGTCCCTACTGAAGTCAGAGACCCCGAGGAGAGTCCTCGACTTTCACAGTTGGGAAGGTTCCCTGGCGCAGATCTGCAGCTTGTATGGCAGGCAGGGAACTGGGGCAGAGAGAGGCACAAAGGAAGCCTGTTCTGTGGCCAACAGAATAGAGGGTTGGTCAGAGGCCCCTGTCCAGGATAAGAAAAGGGGAAGTAGAAGAGGTTAGAGACGGCACTGCAGAGCTGAAAACACAAAGCACACGAACAATAAGAAAAGGCCCCCAAATGCCTTCTGCAATGGAGTCCAGTCTGAGGGCGCAGTGACTACCAGACCCAGGACCAATATCCCTCTTATTGGCAGAAACCCTGGGAAGTAAACACAGAGACAAAAGGCGTGGAGCCACGTGGAAAGTGGGGATTCACTGAAGCCAAGATGAGATAAGACACAGAGCAAAGTACTAACCGGAGTCTTGGAGAGTCAGGACTTGATGGCGGAGGTTTGGGAGGAGAGCGCCACACCCATCCAAGACCGAGCCGGGGCAGAAGCAGGACCCCTATTCTCCTCCCGAGTTGCGGCACTAAAGGTAAGGTAAACTGAGGCATGCAGACAAACAAGGAGCGAAAAAGTTAAGAGGCTGTAACAGCTCTTTGTGAGAAAAGAAGCTCCTGGACAAGGTTCCGTGGTCTAACAAATAGTCCAGGGTAGTCGCACCCAGTAGGAGAATGGTAGGTTTTTAAAGTAGGGGCCAAGGAGGGTCCGTTGGGGAGGGGTGGAGGGCTGCAGCTATTGGGGATTTTCCACCGCTTTCATGATTTTCCTTAATCTGACCATCCAGCTGTTCCAGACGGTTATTCTTGGAGCCAGTTCTGAGAATTGTCCGTCAGCTTCATTCCCCAGTACATGCAGGGAGAAGGGTTGAGGCCCCGACAGCCTGTCCTGACCCAACAGTTTCCTCTTTATACCACTCCTGTCAATAAACTCTCAAGGTATCTTAAAATGAGAAAGAGAAAGAAAGAAAGAGAGTTAAGGAGAAAGAAAAAGAGAAGGAAAAAAGAAGCTCTGTGTAAATACAAAGGCTAACTGTGCCTTCCATAAATTAACAAGTCTGTTATATTTGTTCATTGTAGTCTATCTATTTATTAGAGATTCTGAATGATAACATGGTTAATGGAAATGTTAGATTTCTGAAATGGGAAATACCTCAGTTCTTTGCTTTGCACGCTGAAGCACGTTTTGTGATCCAAGTTGGGTGTTTATGAAGGACAAGACAAGTTTCAGGTTTTTACTGTCTCAAAAGGGGACACACTTCTGGAAAGTGGGCCAAGCTGTGCAGAAGACATGCTGGGGTTCACAACTGGGCACAAACAACCACGTGGAAAAGAGCACCCACATGTGCAGAACTGGGGGGTGGAGGCAGGAGGCTGCCAGGAGGTCAGAAGCCCAAGAACCCTAGAGGCTAAGAGCATGTGGACCCAGAGACTAAGAGCAAGTGGGCCAAGAGGCTGTAGGCCTTGACTAGGCCTGGAGAGGGCGCGTGTGCGTCCGCACAGGGGAGGGATACCTTCACCCTCCACCTGCTGCTGACCAGGAGTAGGGTGAAAGAGAGCAGAGGGCGAAAAAGGGGGCAAGAGACCAAGAGAGCAAGAGACTATGAGCCCAAGTGCATGTGAGCTCTGCACCCCCACCCTCTGTCCTGCCTCAAGACCAGAGCAAGGTAAAAGAGGGAGGCCTTCCCACAGCCAGGATATTTCAAATCTCTGGCTGGGGAGGTAGGGTTGATGGTATTGGTTGATCCCATCTGCTGAGTTAGGCCCACCTGTGTGATGTACCTAAGGTGGGTGTGTCCAAAATATTGGTTTTACCTGGGGCTAGGGGCCTTGTGTCTGTGCAAGCTCAGTTTGGGGGTCTTCATATGTGTTCAATGGTTGCCTGATTTGTTTCCAACCTCCGCTATGGGGACCCTTGCAGGCATGGGAGAGACAACCCCCTTGCCCCTATACTAACAGAAATTTACCAGTGAAGCAATGATCCATTGCTCAAATTATGGTTGAATGGTGTTCCTCAAGTTTCATTTCACCAAGGTAGCATTATATGCAGAATGCTGTTTAGCATGTTATGTTTCTGATATCTTTTATCTGGGAGCTTGCCATACCTTAGGAAATCCCTAGGTGAAACCGATTTAAGAAATCCAGCAGATAAGGACAAGGAAAATTAATTAAAGAGTGCAAGCATTAATTAAATTAATTAAAGAGTGTAAGAATGCTAAGACTTTGAAGATCAATTTTTGTATTTTGTCATTACTCACTTTAATTCTGTTCTTTTTAGCAATAATGTTACTGCAATATAATGATGATAGATTCAATATAATTAGTTTGCAACTCAGGAGGCCCAGTGGAGTTGTGCATTGGATGCTAACTACAAGATCAGTAGTTCGAAACCATCAGTCACTTCAGCGGGAGAAAAATGTGGCTATCTATTGGTCCTACGGGGAGGATTTAGTTTTTGTTTTTTAACATTGAATTTCCATCCATATTGAAGGCTGTGTGGTTCTTGATCGGCATCAACTGGTGCTTCAAACCATCCTGGCTTTCAGTAAGCAATGCTGTTTCCTCTGCCAATCTTAATAAGCTTTCCTCCAATCCTGATGCAGTGGAATTTCTTAGTGGAAAAAGCTCTACCATGCTAACAAACCATCCCATGCCAGTCAGTTGGTCACACATAGCGGCTTGCACGTTGCCTTGACTTCAGAAGCTATGTCACCAGTATTTAACAGGGTCGCCCAAGATGCATGCATTACAAACAAGCATCCAAACAAAGGAAAGACCGGGAAGAAGGAATAGACTGCTCACTTGTCTTAGCTGCACTCCTATAGACAGTGCTGTCACAGACAGTGTCGTACTTCAGTAAAGAGATTGAACTATTCTCTCTGATGATGAGTGAGGTGTCATTCATCTTGAACTTGTCTTCCCCCACATAGGAAACCACTACAAATGTTCCTTTAAGCTCACTCATGCCTATGATATTGATCATTTTGAGTTCCATTTTATTTTTGACAACTTCAAGTTTTCCTAGATTCCTATTTTGTATATAACATGATCCAATTACAGCTGTTTCTTCTCCTTTCGAGTATTTCCTTTTCCGCAAATGCAGGTCCCCAAAGGTTTACTCCATCCACATCATTATGATTGATGCTACTAGGAGGACAATGTTCTTCCTCAGTCGTATTACAAGCGCCCTCCAACATGACAAGCTCATGTTCTGGCACTGTGTCTGACAGTGTTTCATTGCTCTTCATAAGGGTCTCTGTGCCTAATCCCTTAGAACTGGATACTCCTTCCCTTCTTAGTAATCTGTTCTTATTCTGGAAGCCTCACTGAACCCTGTTTGCCTTGGATGACCCTGCTGGCATTGGAAACCCTGGTGACATCACACAAGCCTCCAAGCCACCACAGCCCAACAGACTGACAGACAAGTGGTAGACTGTTAGCATGACAGAGCTTATTCCACTACACTTTTACTTTTAACTTACTTAACAAGATTTTGTTTGTTTGATATTTTGGGAATTTGTGTATAATTAGATTTTAATTTTTACTCATCTAAGATACCCCATATTTAAGTGGACTGTTTGTACATTTTTATTTCATGTGATTACTGGTATAGAAAAAGCCAAAATTCATTTTCATTGAATCAAGTTCAACTGAAAAGGACCCATAGGGCGGAGTAGAACTGCTACTTAGGGTTTCTGAGACTGTATACTTTTATTGCAGCAAATAGCATCATCTTCTGCTGAATAATAGCTGACATAACTTGAGTTAACAGTCTGATAACTACAGATTCTTCCACTAGAATCCCTTGATCTGGGCTCTATATGGTATTAATTCTACACTCGATTATTTTTTTATTTGTCCAATTTAATTGTATCCCATTTTCCTCCACTGTTTTGCTTCTTTGTATTTCCTATTTCTAATTTATCTTTTTGTTTGGTTTATTCATTATGCACTTTTTAGTTCTCTAATAAGCTATATTACTATTATTAACTTATTATAATTTAAGTGATAGTATATAATAATTTGGTATATGATTAAAAAAGTGTACCTCCATTTCCTCATTCCTGTTCTTTTTTTTTTACTCTATAATTTACAATACTCATGTAATGTTTTCATTATTAACTTTCAATGATATTTAAAGGCATCTAAAATAAAAACTCTAGTTCATTATATTTATTTAGTTATTTATGATTTCTATAATTTTATTTTTAATTACTACATGGTAAGACTTGTCAGTGTTTTATGCTATATTCACCTATATACTTAAAAGAAGGAAAATATTTTCACATTGTTCTTATTTTTGCTCTATTTCCTCAGATTGTGGGCATTTTGTATAATTCACTCTCAATTCCACTGGCTTACTGATATTCCTTCTTCTAATTCAAAATATTACATCTCTATTTGTCCTTTGTTTAATTATTTTAACTCAACATATGGTAAAAATAACAATAGTTAACCACTAGGAAACCTATGAATATGTCAATTATAGTTCCAAAGACTTTATAATACTAGTAAGTAATATTAATGAAAATCCAGTGAGAAATATATTATAGCTATCATTTTTATTGAAGAAACCAATGCAAGTGATTACCAGTAACTTAAATTAGGGTACGTAGTTTTAGGTGATAAGCTTGGGTTGCTATGTACTTTATTATCATTTTGGTTAATTTGATGTAGAAGAAAAGAGAATTTAGAGAAAGCAAGTAGTTAAAAATAATCTATTAGTAGATGTCAAAATCATGACTCGATAAAAAATAAATATCCAAAGAACATAATGTAATTTTAAGGCAATTGCTTATATTTAGATATTTATGGGAATATGTCACGAAGTTGGAGATCGCATGAAAGAATTTTGGAAAGCCAATGATTTGTTCACAGCAAATACCCTTTTTTCAACAACAGGTAAGTAAATTTTTTTCTTAATATCCTCATACCATAAAAACAATAATTGCAGCAGTACATTGACAGGGAACTGCCAGATGTTCAGGCAGACTCAGAAGAGGAATAAATGATATCATTGCTGATATTAGGTGGATCTTAGCTCCAAGCAGAGAATACCAGAAAGATATTTACTTGTCTTTTATTGACTATGCAAAGCCATTTAACAGTGTTGACCATAATAAACTGTGCATAAAATGAAGAAGAATGGGAATTCCAGAACACTTCACTGTGTTCCTTTGGGATTGGTACGTGGATCAAGAGGTAGCTGTGAGAACAGAACAAGAAGAAAGTCAAGATCCATGGAAACCCTATGCACAACCGAAGAAAACGCTGCCGGGTTGAACTCTGGGACTTGCCCTGTCCTTACAATCACGCTTTTCTTTGAACCCATGGTGACAGCTCCTGTAACATTCTATCTTGTCCAGGGAGAGCCCTCCTGTTTTTCACTGCCCTTCCACTTCCCCAAGCATCATGTCCTTCTCTAGGGACTGGTCCTTCTGGCAACATGAGGCAAGTTTTGCAAACGTTGTTTCTACAGAGTATTCCAGCTTTACTTCTTCCAAGACTGATCAGTTTGTTCCTTTGGTAGTCCATGGTATTTTCATGCATTAATTCTTCCTCAGGCATCTTTATTCCATGTCCAACACTCACATGCATGTGTCATGATTGAAAATGCCATGGCCTGTATTAGGTGTATGTTAGTCCTCAAAACTACATCCTTGCTTTTCAACACTTTAAGGAGTCTTTGTGCAGCAAATTTACCCAACACAATTCATTATTTGATCTCTTGATGGTTGCTTTCATGAGCATTGTTTGTGGATCCAAGAATATTTTCTCTGGTTATAATGTTGTTACCTATTGGTCCATTGTGAGGATTTTTTTTCCACACTGAGTTTCAATGCACACTGATGGCTGCACTTCATCAGCACGTGCTTCAGGACCTCACTTTCTGCAATCTAGGTTGTGCCTTCTGCATGTCGTAAGTTGTTAATAAGCCTTCTTTTAATCCTGATGTAGCATTCTTCTTCATATAATCTAGTGGCTCTGATTATTTATTCAGCATACAGATTCAATAACTATGGTGAGACGATACAACCTTTATTGTTAAAAATAAGGGGATATTGTTATAGCTCTAATATCTTATTTTATATTTAGTAGAAAGGTGAAAATGTGTCTCTCCTCAAGAAAATTGGGTTACTTCCAAAATCTTTTGTTAATGAGGATATTCTGTGATTCACTATATTCTCTACTTATTTCCTTGGAGTAAAATGACAATATGAGCACACATTGTGAATTAATGTTTAGTTTATTTACCCATAAATAGATTATTTTATAATGAAACTGTTGAGATTTTCTATACCAGCCTGGTTAATTTAGGTATGCAATGAGTTTCTAAAAATGCATGTAATTCTTCTATATTTTCAAATTTGCTAGGGTATAATCTTTCATAATATTGTGTTATCTTTTCATTTAAGTTGATCTGATTGTGATGTTGCCCTTTAGAGTTCCTATTATTTTCTTTAAAAAACAAACAAACATTTTATAACATATTATTCCATAGTTCAATCACATCAAGTCGTATTGTACAATTTCTAACACAATCAGTTTCAAAACATGAATTTCCTTCTTGAACTCCATGACCTCAGCTCCTTATTACTCCTACCACCACCACCACCACTGTGCCCTTTTGAAACTCTTATTCTACTTGCTGTTAGTATAGATTAATCAATCCTAGGTTTCATATCCTAAAAACCAGAAAACATATTTTAAAAACTCAAGAGAGTGACCTCCACTGGCATAACACATCTGAGATAAACCTCAATAAGAACAAACAAAAACACGGGAAATGTTGAAAACTAGATCATGCCTAACGTGCATCAGAGGGGGATCAATGGACAAGGGTTTAACTATTCAAGTCAGGTTTACATGTTCACCTTCTATAGCCACCTCTGCAATGCACTCTCTTTTAGGAACTACTTCCTTCCTATTCCTCTGTTATGGCTAGAGGGAAATCACCAGAGGTTATGTCCTATGGAGATCTCCCACATATACCGTGGGCTCCACTGTGACCTACACCCTTCTGCAAACAGGAGTCTCCCAATTTAGGCTCTCATACAATTCTCTCTGTGACTTCTGATGATATGCTTTACAATTCTTCAATGACTGATGTTGGTGTGCTTCTTCAACGTATACTTAGTTGACATCTCACTTAGAGGGCTTCTTGTTTGGAAAGAAGCCTTTAAGACATCCACCAGATGCTAATTTATCTGATAGCCAGGCACCATCTAATTTCTTCACAGCACTTTGCTCAAGTATTCATATCTTCTGTGTTCTTTTCCCGAGGGTGAGTGTGGAGCAGGGCCATGATGTAAGAACTAATTGTTCTTAAATTGGAGCTAGGATTTAGTGTGAGCCCCAAACCCATTTCTGGATCTCTGTTTATTTATCTGCCATTGGCTCCGTTTAATAACCTCCTTGTTAATTTATGGTAGAAAGTCTTCTCAAGCATCCTCTTGGGACATAAAGATCTTCCATTAATATCATCTTTGATTAGCCCTTAGTTCGAATTTTCTAAAGCCCCGTTGAGAGAAGGATATTGGGCCAATGTAGGCTAACTCCATATCAAAGTACCTGAACTGTTCACTTGTGCAGAATCGATCCTTTCATTACTGGATGCTATTTACACAAACCACAGGGGTTAATTGTCAGGGAAATGTACAAAAATATTCACTGAGGAAGTCAGTTACATGTCTGCTGGAATAAAATATATATCTAATACAGCATATAGGCCATTGATGTAGCCAGACCATGCTTCTCTGCCTATCAGCAGTTCAACACTCTTGGCGCTGCTGTCTTCCGCTTCCTCAGTGTGTTTTCTGAATTAAGTGCTCAGGTTACGAATGTGTCTGAGGTAGAATTCAGTTCGCCCAATGGAAGGTCACCATCCAGTCTCACTGATGCACCATGCCATTGTCTTGGAGAGCAAGGATTCAGTGTCCCAGTGTTCCACAGCCCCTGGCCTGGGTCCCCAGGATGCACCTAGAAGCCCAGGTCATTGTGACCCACTCAGTGCGTACCACCAAAGACACTCACTTTGCCCCTAGGGTCCCCAAAAGCATTTTCAGTCACCCCCACCACTCCAACTAGAGGTCACTCATCCCTCTTTTCCTACCAACATGTATGCATTTATGTTCCACCAGATGTGCCTGCTCCCTTTCCCCTCCTGACTTGGTTTTCCCATCAGTATCCCTCATCCCTATGATAGGACTGTCTACCTGCCCAGGGAAACCTCATCATAGCTTTGCATGGCAGCTAGTCAGTAGACAGCCTTGCCTTCCTCTCCCTTAACACTTTGATCCAAGCTGTTGTGCGGTGCTCTCCAGCAAAGTGACCTTCAAGCTACAAACTTAAGTCCTCAGGAGATAAGTGTATCTGAGGTAGATTCTAGTTCACCCAATGGAGTTTCCCCAGCTGCAGACTCTTGAGCATGCCAGGCTCCTTGAAGAGCCAGGATTCAGTGTCCCAGTGGGCCATGGCCCCCCGGCCAGGTTCCCCAGGAAGCACCCAGAAGCCTAGGTCATGTAAACCATTCGGCCCATTGGTGTATGACTCATTAGCACCAGTCAGGCTCCCTACCAGGCAGTCTGTCCCGACTGGCTAACACACTGGATGACTTACATGCCTGAACTTATGCCTGCTCTGCTGTTGTTCCTATTGCAGTGGAATCATACAGCATTTCTCCTTTGTGTTTGACTAACTTCACTCAGCACAGTGTCTTCCAGATCCCACCACGTCCTGAGGTGTTTCATGGTTTCAGCGCCTTTTTAGGGTTGTGTAGTATTCCATTGTGTGTATCAGAGCTTTTTTATCTACTCTTCTATTGATGGGAATTTAGGCTGTTCCAGCTTCTTGCTATTGTGAACTGCACTGCAACGAACCTGGAGGCGCATACTTTTGCTCATGATTTTTGTCTTATTTTTGGAGTGTATATGCCCAATAATGGTTTTGCTGGGTCATACAGTATCTCAATTGTCATCTGTTTTAGGAATAGCCACCTCACTTTTCCCAATGGCTCTACGTATTTGCAAGCCCATCAGCAGTGAAGAAGAGTTCAAGGCTCACCACACCTTCTCCAGAATTTGTTGTTCTCAGTTTGCTTGTTTTTTAATTGGGCTATGGTTAGGACATTAGATTGCATCTCATGTTTGCTTTGAAATGCATTTCATGTATGACTTGTGAGCATTTCCTCATGAGTACATTAGCCAGCAATGGCTTTTCTTTCTGTGTCACCAGTGTGTTTACCTAGATTTGCACACTTAGTTTATTCACTGATGCTTGGAAATGGAATTTTTCTTTTTTCCTGGTCAAGAGGGTATTAGAGGAATTAGAGATTATTGCCCCCTCTTGTGTCCTGTTTCTCACCAATGGTGGCTATCAAGACAACCTACAAAAAGAACTACAAGAATAATTTTTCAAATAATGTCTACTTTCTTTTCCCTATGCCCCTGACTTCTGTGGATGTCAGGGGACTTGGGTATTATGGTCTCTCCCCGGTTGTAGCTATCAGTTTATAATACAAAGGAAAGAGGAATAGTAAAATAAGCAAACACAACCAAAATAAACACATACATATATACACCCAGTCATGTGGCTGCCTTTTGCCCGAGAACCATTGAGGTCAAAGTCCTATGCTGGAATCACGTGGGTTGTCCCAGCCCATACCATCGGGATTGCACGAAGGGGCAGTGAGTTTTGGAGAACCCAAGATGGTAGTTACATCATCTCATGTCAACTTGAAAAATAAGTGTAGGGGTGGAGTCTAGCCGGTAACTCAGGTCACAGTCTGATGGTGCCTCCTTGTGGACGTGGCCTTCTAATGAGGATTCAGGGAACCTCCTCTCTCTCTCTCTCTCTCTGCCTTTGTCTTCCTGCTGAAGAGCCACACTCAGAGAGCTGGAGGAGCCACCTAGAGACCCCCATCATCTTTGAGATGCTTCCACTGCCATCTCATCCACAAGATCAGGTGCACTCAGTGGACTGTCATCTTCCTGCATTTTGTATCATTGAATGTGACTGTGTGAGACTGAAGAAGGATTATGGACTAGTTTTGGATTTATGGGGTAATATTGATCTGGACTGGGCTAGGTTGTTTTCTTAATATACAATTACTCTTTGATATAAAGTTATTTCTTATACCCTGTTTCCCTGAAAATAAGACAGTGTCTTATATTAATTTTTGCTCCCAAAGATGCACTAGGTCCTATTTTCAGGGGATGTCTTATTTTTCCACGAAAAAGAATATGGTACACATTTATTGTTGAACAAAAAAAAGGAAATGTATTACCTGCATACGGTACAGTAGTAGCTGTCATCACAAACCAGCACAGCCAGACAAACTGTGAATCCTACAATATCAATAATTTCTTGTTACTACCATTATTTCCATGTACAACAATCTATGGTACACTTACTCATAATCTATGGTACATTTACTCACACTTCCTGTCTGCTCCGGCTGCGCTGCTGCCAAAAGTGAGCTATGCGGCGACACCAGCCGCTACAGTCCAGAGTCCAGAGTTGCGGTAATTTCAGGGGGCCTTATTATCAGGGAGGCCTTATGTTCGGGAAGGTCTTATTTTCGGGGGATGTCTTATATTTCAGTGAGAGGCAAAACTGTAAGTAGGTCTTATTTTCAGGGGCTGTCTTACTTTCGGGAAACACAGTACATATATGAGTGTGTCTGGATTTGTTTCTCTAGTCAATCAGGCCCAACACAGTCCCCGTTTGTTAGTTTCACATGCTTCCTGTGCTGTATTGTGTTTCTGCCTGACCTACCATCTTGTCAGACTGACCTCCCTATCTTTTTGCATACCAAGAGAGGGCACAAAAGAAATCTCTGGGTGTACCAAGTATGACCCAGTTACTTTCCCTTTCATCTAGGGTATGTGGAGAGCTGGGAGATTCCCACTACTCTCTCTTTGGTTCTGTTATATAGAAGAAGTTATTCTGTTGGGAGTTGGCTGAGGGGTAAATCACAGTTGTGATTTCTGGTTATCAGTGCTAGAGGCATAAAATTCTGTTCCAGGTAGCAGAGAATCCACCACTGACTGCTCGTGGATTCTGCTTGCTGGTTTCCCTGTAGGTGTGTTCAGCCCACTCAACTGCCCTTTCTTCAGAAATCCAGGGCTCTCCCTCTGCCTGCTCTTTCTGCCTTCTTTGTTGTTGGGGGAATTAGTAACACATCTGTACACATCACTATCTTTCACTGAAAATATTTGGCTCTACTTCTTCTAAAACAGACTTGTTTGTCTGGTAAGCCATAGTAATTTCCATTGATTTCTAGGACATCACTGTTCACATTTACTCATTGTCCAGATTTCAAATGGACATTAGGTGGAAAATTAAATCCTCGAGTTGTAATATTTGCAATATTAAAGGATAAAAATTACAGGCTTCAGTATATATAAACTCAGTGTAAAAAACATTAAAAAGTCCTCACTACTGAGCCAACAAACATCATGATAAATACATAAAATATTTAAATTTGCAAGGCTATAACTTTACCTATATACACAATTAGAACTCGTTGAAGCATAAATCAAACATTCAAAAGATAAATCAAATTGGGAAAATCTGCTACACAAGATGTCTTCACTTTTTGTATACTATTTTTTGCAAGACATTTTAAAGTGTTAAAAAGCAAAGTTATCGCTTTAAAGACCAAGCTAAATCTGACTCAAGGACTGAATTTCTCTATTCCGTTCTTTACACTTGAGAAATGCTGAGCATATTCTCTTCTTTTGGTTTTATAACTCTAGGTCTTTGCACATTTCACTACAACATCTTGTGTTTTCTAGCTGCTCTTTTTAAAGTTCTGCTCAGCGATTTTACTTATTCATTTCTTCCATCCATTTAGCTTCTCTACGTTCAAATTTTAGAGTTTTGTCTGACTCCATTTAGGTCTTAACTTTCTTTTTCGTCTGTTCAATGATCTATTGCTTTCTTCTTCTATAACGTTTTTGCTGTCTTCCTACATCACAAGTCTTTTGTCATTAATATTCAGTGCTTCAAATCTGTTCCTGATGGACTTATTTTAATTATCTTCAGTTTCAAATTGAATTTTCACGTGAGAAATTAATGGATTGTTCCATAGTTGGCAGTTGTCCTTATTCTGGTTGATGACATTGAACTTCTCAATCATTTCTTTCCACAGACAAAGTCCATTTCATTCATCTGTATCACATTTGGCAAGAAAGGCAAATAAGGCAAGCTATGACGAAATAAGAATTTATAAATGATCAAGGGCTCATGTGGGAGGGGTGAGTGGGGAGGGAGGGGGAAAATGAGGACCTGATGCCAGGGGCTTAAGTGGAGAGTAAATGTTTTGAGAATGATGAGGGCAATGAATGTACAAATGTGCTTTACACAATTGATGTATGTATGGATTGTGATAAGAGTTGCATGAGCCCCTAATAAAATGATAAAAAATACATATACCACGAAAAAAAAAATAGTTATACAGTTACCATCAGTGTTGTCGGAAAAAGGAATTTGAGATGACTACAAAATTTGAAATTTTGTTGGCTTTGCAAAATTCTATCGTGCAGTTTCCAGCCATCTTCCAACTTCAGTCACATTTTCCACAAAAAAAAAAAAATGATTCTCCCTCTTTGTTTCATCTTTCACATAATAATCACTAGTTAATGCATTTTTATTGCATGTTTAATCTATTTCATACTGAAGAAGCTGATAGAATTCTTCGATTTCTTCATCATTGGTTTTAATGGTTGGTGTGCAAATTTGAAAAATAGTCATATTGGGGTGTAAATTTGAATCCGTTATATTAACTGGCTTCTCTGTATACCTACCATATGCACTTCAGGATAGATCTTGAAATGCTCGTTTGGATTATGAATGAGAATCTACTCCCTTCAATTTTTCATTTCTGGCTTTATAAATAATATAAAAAAGGCCAGTAAGTGTAATCTTGATCTTTTTTCCATTACATTTCATTTTAACAATTTGTACATTTCTTAAGAGTCACACATGATACATCCCACGTCTGGTTACTAATGGATGCTTACAGCTACTCCTTCTCATTTCGAGTGATGCCATGTAGGCAAACGAAGTTCCTAAAAGCTTTGCTCTTTCGTTGTCAGTCAGTTGGGCTCTGTTTTGAGGAGGCGGGCCTTAGACTCGGCTTTACTTTGAGTCCCTTCGAACCTGAGTGATTCCTCTTCCAAAAGATTTCCAAAGGCTCATTTATTAAGAAGTGGACTGCTTCTTCTTCCTTTTTTAGTCTGTCTTAGTTTGGAGGCTCCACTGAAACATTTCCACCTGCTTATTTGGAAATACTGTTGCCACAGTTTCCAGCTTCCGAACAAGTAAGCTACTAAAAGAGGGCTTTTCAGTGAGTGATACCATCCCCTGGGGCCATTAGAATGATCCAGGGAAGTTGCAAAAGTAAATACCTACATTTTATCCAGGTTCATAAGCTAGGCTTTAATACAGAAGTTTCTTTACTGCCAGCGGTACACTGAGTAGTTTGATTTTTGAAAGGAGGACAGTAGGTCAAATGAGTTTGGAGACAAATGTAGTATAGGACACAGAGCTTTGAAGTTTAAAAATGTAAAACCAAACATTTATGATATACTTCAAATACTGGGATTTTTAGCTGCCTAGTATAATTCGTTTTTTTATTTGTGAAAGAGCAAGGATTCCAGAGCCAACAGTAAGATCTAGCTTTAAAAAGATAAACAAAGCAAAACAACAGAAATGTTTTTCTTCTCAGGTGCCATTAAGTCAGTTCACAGAAACAGTGAAGGGAAACTTATGGAATATTGCAGAACACTGAATATCCATCCACAGGCTATGAATTATTGATTTTTGAGAGAAGCAACGATATATTGAAATCAGGATCTCTGCTCACTTATATGTTAATTTAATAACAGTTATTTAAAATTTGAAAACTTTAAAGTTCACGAATATTTTAACAAATATCAATTTGGTCTTTACAGGTTAAGCCTATTAACATTGGCATAGCATATGCTATTTTAATAAATGTATGTACATATAGTTCTTCAGAAAACTCAAACTCATTATCATCGAGTCAATTCCAACACATACTGATTCTATAAAACGGTAGAACTGCCTCTGGGCATTTCTAAGTCTGGAACTCTCTACAGGAATGAATGCTGCGTCTTTCTCCCACATACATAATGATCTCGTCTTAACTAGAAAATAATAGAATATTCAAACATGCATGGTTTCTTAATCTTAAAATAACAGAGTTCAAATCCTTAAGAAACCTGAGTGATAATATCATTATTAAATTTCTCCTTTACATAAAACTTCCCCATGAATGTCTACCTCATCCAGACTAAAATCCAGCATGCTTATGTTGTCATACAATCGATACCATACGTCATACAATAGCTGACACGTACCAGTACCCCTTGGACATTGTTTTCTCTCTTCTCCTTGCTCAGGCTGTCATGAATCTCTCGCTTTCATTTTATTCCTCCTTCATGGCAATTAAAACACATTTACCAAATATAAGTGGTTTCCTCTGAAGGTCCGTCTTCAAGGGTTCCTGTCCCCAACTCCATTTTATTATTTTCCCCAACAATTTGACTGGCATATAATTCACAGATTCTACAGTTCAATTGTGGGGTCCTGGCTTACACCTGGCAGCACCAGCGCCCCCAAGTTTCCGATTCAGGTTCCTGGTCACTGAGGCAACAGTCGGAGGAGACAGCGCCTGTTCCAAACTGACCAATGGGACACACCGCCTGATTGCGGACTGACCAGTGGAATTCAAGCAACAACCCGCCGATTGGCCAATCGGGGAGGCACACGCGAGACCACTCACCAATCACCGCTGGACATCGCTGGCGCCAGAGCTCCTCCAATGAACTCAAAGGACAATGACATGGGACCGCCCCCATTTCCCTCACCCTATAAGAGCTGGGCTAACAAAGCACCCAGGCCGACTCCCTTTGGACGCTGGGTCCCCGCTGGCCGGTAGCAGAGGGAGAAAAGCCCCAGCTCGAGCTAGCAAATCTACTCCTTTTGCCGCTTTTGCATCTCAAGTGGTCATGCTCATTCCGTGCGCCCGAGGGGAGCTCCCCTTCCTTTCCCGAATCTCACACAATCACCTCAAGACAAGTTAATACAATCATTGCCACAGTTTTACAACACATTCCTCATTCTTTGACTCATCATAATTAGCTCCCCATTTCCCCCCGACATACCCTGCCATAGCCCAAAGAACCATTAATCCAGTTAGTATTCTTTAGATTTACTAATCATGGTTTTCATATACAGGAAAACATTGACAAAAAAACCAAACCCTAACAATAATAACAAAATAAACCAGATAAAAATCTCAATAGAAAAAAAAGCAGAAAATAATTTAAAAAACTAGAACAAATTTAAATGGCTCATAAGGGAGATCAGATGATAGGGTGCTAAATTTTAACCTAACCACATCTTCAACAATTCACTTCACAATGCATTTGCATGATAACAAGTTTTGATGAGGCTTCAGTTGCTCAGTGAGGCACATGCTTATGATTCTAATTTAAATTACAAATAGCCTCCAGAATTCTCTGTCCTGATCCCTTGCTTTACTTTTTCCTATTCCTCATCACTAAGAAGTCATTCAATTAAGAGTGGTGAATGAATTGTCTACAGTAACTTTGAATGTTAATACCACGCATTTGCATTTGTGTAACCAAATTACTTTACATGCATTCTGAAACTGATAATATAAATTTAATTCAAGCTAATTATTAAGATATTTTTAACTTAATTCACTGAGGGCTTTATTATTAATAACATAAAATGTTTACGCAATTTTTAATATGACAACAAAATTAGCATGTAGGGAGAATAGCACTGTGAACTATTTTCTGACCACCAATCTCTTGCACAGGTTTTAAGGAGATAACATCCAAACTCTGACCTAAGCTGTGGTAGTGTAGTAAGTTGTGTCCACAACATGAGAAGTTCAAGACCACCAGCTGCTCCAAGAAGGATGAGATTTCCTACTCTTATCATGATACAGTCTCAGAAAACTACAGGGGCTGTTCTAGTCTCTCCTATAGAGTTGAAGAAGTCATAATCAAAATGATGGCAGTTACTTTTCACTTCTTCTCATAATGCTGTTTGACAACAATTATAAACTTCAATTTAGAATTCCAGAAGGCTTCTTTAATACTACTTTAAGGATTCTCAATGGCTCACATTATATTGGGTGAATCTGCCGCACTAAATTTCTTTAAGATGTTGAACAACCAAGATGTTACTTTGAGGACTAGGATGCACCAGACTCAAGACATGGCATGTTCAGTTTCCTCAAAGGAAAGTGAAAGTTGGACATTGAATAAAGAAGACCAAAGAATTAACCTCTTCCTGAAATTTTAAAAATATCGATACACAATTGTCTTTGACTACATTTAGCATATCACTTTTAAAATTTTTCTGTTAGAGCTTTCTGACGACATATTGCTTTGTTTATGGCTTTCCTATCTCTGATCAATATAGATAGTATCTTCCCTTTTATATAGTTGGATTTTTTTGTTTAAAATACTTTTCAGATATTTTACAGTATTGCTAAAACAAAGTGTTAAGCATAGGATGCATGCTGTTTGAACAGTCTTTCATTATTACTAAACCTAATGCACTCATTTGATGTCCTCCCTTAGAAGAAGAAGGAGCCCTGGTGGTATAATGGCTACACATCGGCCTGTCAACTGTAAGGTAGGCATTTGGAAACCACCAGCCACTGTGCTGGAGAAAGACAGGACTTTCTACTCCAGCCTCAGAAACTCACAGGGGCAATTCCACCCTGTCTTATAGGGTCACTGTGAGTTGGCCTTGACTCAATGGAAGTGAGCTTTTTTGTTTTGATTTTAGCTTATTTCAAAAGTAATGACAGAAAAATAAAGATACCTTTGATAAATTTGATAAATATGGATGTTTATTTCTACTATTAAATGAAGTATGAAATAAGAGAAATTATCTGGAGCAACCAATCTAATCCACAGTACCAGCATATCTCTGTCAGTTTGTGGTCATGTGTGGAATTACTTGTTGATGTGATGTTAGACGCTAGGCCAACAGGATTTCAAATACTAGCATCAGCATCCAGGGTGAATTGGTTTCAGCAAAGCTTTCAGACCAGACGAAGAGCAGAATATGAAGTAGGAATAGTTTGTCCACTTCTGAGGGACTAACCACTAAAAATTATATGAACAGCAGTAGAATATCGTCAGCTACTGGAAAGCTCATGAATACCCAGAGAGCATTGTCATAATAGTGCTGGCAGGTAAGCCCCTCAGTTTGAAAGGGAATCACAATATAACGGG
>NW_022109767.1:16090699-16092957 GCF_000313985.2 Echinops telfairi
TGATAATTATTGGCAATTGGAAACAATTGGAAAGTTGGGAACAAATAGGAAGAAGGTCGTTTAAAATATCTACTTTGTGATAAAAACAAAGTTGGACAGTCCTCATAGACTTTTACAAGACCAACGACTTCATCATTTCAACATGCAGAACATGCGTTAGAAACAAGGAGGGGGGGACTTTCCCCACATACTTTGAGCATGTTATCAGAAGAGAAAAGCCCCCGGGAAAGGACATCTCCCCTCATGAAGGGTCAGTGAATGAAAGGAAGTGGCTCCAGGAGATTTACTGACCGAGTGGCTGCAACAATCGACTCAGACACAACTGTGAAGACGTCGTAGGACTCGGCAATGTTTTTCCTGCTGTGTGCACTTCAGTGCCACGAGTTAGATAAAGCTGTCTGATGGAGCCTAAGAACCGCAATAATCCACAGGGAGGTAAAATACTGGCAATACCCAGCACTTTGCAGGTATTTGATACAGCTATTTTTAATTAGGATAAGCCATTAAATAGGTCTATAAATTGCCTATTATCTGAGTCATAGGTGGTATATTTTTCTAAGGCTAATTTTCCCAGGACAAAATGAATTATCTTTGGCCTTCAGCAAGCTCTGATCAGTTTGTATTCTGAAATGTTGATGTGTATTATATGTGAATTATTTGATAGTTCTCTGCATTCATCTTTAAAGTTCAAAAGCTGCCACATATACCAAATATTCTTTGAACAAAGAATAATGTGATAATGAGGGAAAAGATGTGCTTACTAAATGCACAGGATATAGAGTTTGCTCCCAGGCCTGCATCAGACAAAGAAAATATACAAAACAAAACAAAACAAAAAACAATACAAACATTCAGGCTTCGGATTGAGCAAGTCAGTTTACTTACTAAATAAACAATTTACCACTGGTCATCACATCTCAGTGCATATCCTTACGTCATATTTGGTAACAGTTCAAAAAGGATTTTGCAATATCTCTGACGGTGCTTCAAAATTTCAGACTTAAATTTCTTTTTTTTTTTTTGTAAATTAGTTTGATGATTGATAAGTCTGCTGGGCTTAAACCAAGTTGCAGCTTTTTGATTTAATGATAGAAATATTTGATTAGACTCACATAACCCACGTTCCAAATATGATGTCTTACGGAATTATAGAACAAAATTGTTTCTCCAAATTCAACAATGTCTGATCCAGTTACTATGCAAGGATTCATATAATCACTGAAGTTGGTTATGCAGCTTTAAAAAAATCAAACCAACTGCCCTGTACAACTGGGAGGAAAGGCAGATTGTTTAGAATATTTGTCCTTTGAAGGTTATTCTGTCCATGAATTTTCACTTGTTCTCTCTCAATCTTCTGGGATTACCATACCCATGTTCCTGAATTTTATTGTAATTTTTTCTTTTGCAGTTGCTGCTGTATCCTACATCAGCAAATTATCATTCTTTATGCTTCTTTCCCTTCTCCATATTATCTGCCACTTTTAATCAGAGTCACTATTCTAAGAATGCTCTAATCAAGATATGCTAAAAAAATACACACCTGAAAAAAATCACACCTGCTTAGATTACCATATGCTTAAATACATGTAAAATGCTTTTAATTTTCAACCATATGTAACCCTTCAGTTTCTTGAGACTTCAACCATTTGTAGTCACATTTTCCATCTAATGGCTCCAGCTTTCATCCTACGACTATTACTGAAAAGTTCCTACCACCATTGTTAGTATTTTTTCTAGAGATTCTTCCCATGGGTTAAATAGTCTTATCCCTAAACATGTGTTGCAATCCTAACCCATGTTTGGAAATTGGTTTTCTTTCTGATGTTTATGAGGCAATGTTAGTGTATGTGGTAGCATAAACCTAAAGTCATGAACAGAGCAGATAAATACATGAAAGCAAGTGCAAAAGGGGGAGGACAGAGCCCCACTCCGGAGCCAAGGAGCCAAGGAATGTCCAAGGTTACTTACAGGAAAGGGATCCACAGGGGATCTCAATCTCTGATTAACACTTTTAGCTTTCAGTACTGTGAGAGAATGAAACTCACGGCTGTGAGTTTGTTTATTTTTTGGAATCATGATATCTGTGTTATAGCTACAGGAGGTAACAAAGTCAACAGTGGTAATTGGTCATCTTCTTTGGCCCGTGTGTCACATCTACTCTAAGATCTGTTCTCAATGATCACTTGTCAGGGATGTTGTCTATTTTTAATAGAGATTTCTTCATACTTGTAAAATTATAGTGCACTTCAGTTTCCCAA
>NW_022109767.1:16093620-16100849 GCF_000313985.2 Echinops telfairi
ACAGACTAAGTGTTCATCAATTATTCCAAAACATGTAGCATGCTTGCTCTAGGAAATAGCTGCACTAGGCTTAGGAGAGTCTTCCTGAGCCTTACATTATAAAGGGAAAGACATGAGATATGCACATATTTGTACCAAACTCAGTACAATTTGATAAAAAGGATAGAGTTCACCTTTACAATGTTGTAGAAAGGACCGTACACTTTAAAATTTGAAGCATTATGCTTGCAAAAGTCTACGGTTTAAATGGAAACCCCGAATCCAATCATGAACTCTATATGCTTTCAGCTTCCATTGCTTTCCTTCTGACCTTGAAGCAACAAGGTGGAAAATGTGCCCTCAGGTCAAGTGCATTAGAGTGTGTTCTTGCTGCCCTTAACCAGACCACAGAGAAGAAACAGCCCTAAGAAACTTTCCTGGGTGTGCTCTAAAAGGAAATTAGGGTGCTAGGGTCACTTAAACCCTGAAAAAATCTTGTAACCTCTTCTAGCAGGAGGTATGTCTCCAATCATGGTCCCATTCCTGCTTGTGTCGTCCCACCAGTAGCTGTGACATCGTGATTCACTGACAATTATGCTTTCGTGACAGTGTATTTTGCTCTCCTATGTCCTTTTTAAGTCTCCAAATCTCTGCAAATGATATTTGAGATGAGGAGTCTGTGGTAGTTACATAATCTGTTGTCAATTTGAGTCTTAAGAGTCAAGGGGTGGAGTTTAGCCTGACAGCTTTATGACGTCCTTTGGAGGTGCTAAGGAGACTAAATAGCTCTCGGAAGGCTGAGACAGATTTACTCTGTGGGAGACATTGCAGCTGACAAGACACCTGGAGCTCCTCTAGTGCCCTGAACTGGAGAAGCCACCTGGAGACCCCTGCCAGTGCTGAGATGCTTACATTGCCACTGGATCCACAAGACTTTCCACCTACTGCCCTGTGATCTTCCTGCATTCAGCGTCATTGCATGTGTTTCAGAATCTGAGGAGGACTTTGTAGAGTAGGTTGGTATCTGACATATGGGCTAATATTGGATTTATGGACTTGATCTGGAGTGTACCCAGACTAACAGAGAGTCTCTTTATGTATCCTTTGCCCCATCAACAAGAAAAGTAACTTTAGTTATAAACCATCATGATTTTTTCAGAAATCTGTTGGCTTTTAAGGTATTTCTCAGTAGATAGGGCTTGGGCACTTGTAACTAAGAAATAAAAGCAAAATATGGAAGTTAGAAAGTATATCATGTGTTTATGGGTTACTTGATAAGGATGAAAACATCACTTTTGGATGATTAAATGTCTTTGTTTTTCCCTAACCAGTTAACCCATAAACATAATACATACTTTCTCTCATTTGATAAACTGAACCTGGACAAGTGTTTATTAAATAAGAATATCATTTAAAATATGACTTTTTGTGATATCAAAACCATATTTAATATCTCACTTGCTTAAATACCATTTCCCTTAAATGTTATGAAAATAATATTTACTTTAAACGTGTTTAGTTAACTAAGCTTTTTCTTATCAAAGAAGTCTGATAAGTTTAATTCATAAAGAATTTCAGTTTAATTTATAAAAGCATAAAATTGTAATATGCTAGTAAAAGTACTGATTTTGCTAAAACTCAAAAATGATCAGTCTTTTGATGAATATTTTTGAAATTAGAATATTCATTTTCAGAGAAATATTATATCAATTCTAAGCAAAATCTTCAAGTTTACTTGTACAAAGATGCATCAGAATGGTAGTCACAAAGGCTTAATATCATTTAACAAAATGTTTTAAGTTATTATTAATGACATATGTTTGATTAGGTAACATGATTTTTCAGAGTATATGTTGCAACCTATGATTCTAGAAAGATTTACAATTAGGATTTATAATAAACCATGATCAAATGTACTTTTAATATATTAAAATGTCTTTGGCGGGCAATGAATGTACAAATGCGCTTTACACAATTGATGTATGCATGGATTGTGATAAGAGTTGTATGAGCCCCTAATAAAATGATTTAAAAAAAAAAGAGTTGTATGAGCCCCTAATAAAATGATTTAAAAAATGTCTTTGGCATTACATTTATCATTTTATGTTATTTATATTTATGTTGTTGTTTTTTTCTATAAGATGAAAATGATTATGACTAAACCCTCCACAGAAATGACAAACTGGAAATGAAAAATGGCATAAAATGATTTCCAACATCACATACAGTCTCTAAAGAATATCAGTCAAATTGACTGTTTCCTCCGCAGTGTCATCAAATGTAGCATTCAATAATATGGATCTGACAGTCAATTAGAAGCTCAAGAATCTTATATGATGCATCTGCTGATTACAGGGGTATGCAACACTAATGCAGAGTAAGGGGTTGATATCAAAGTAAGATGGGCTGACAGCTGTTAAGCAATGTGAAAGAGAATGTTTTTCTTCAGGGAAGACTACGTGGAAAAGAACGTTTCAGTTCAGCCTCCTATTTTCCTAACACAGCAGAAAAACCACTAGGAAATATTTTAAATCATAGAGCCCTGTAGAACACATATTCACTATGTGATTGGTGATAATTCAGACATTTTAAGTGCTATCCAGTTATTTACATTTTTTGTTTGTTTACTCTCATTTGTCATGGCGCTTTAAGGAGATGATCAAAATGGACTTTAACATATGCATCCAGATTCAATGTAAACATCCTCAAAAAGTATCAAGAAACAAAAGGAATGTTATGATGTATTTTATTTTAAAATGCCTTCCATTTAGAAATATATATTTAGAATATTTAAGTTTTAATAAGACTCTGATGATTAAAAAAACTGTTAAAAAATAGAATTTATCTAGACTATTTACAATCATTTATTCCCTTTGTGTTAGCTACTACCTCATTAAGAGCAAGTTTCCGAGTGTCTTCTGACATCCAGTGGATATGTTCTTTATTTTCTGTCTTTTTAATGAGCTTTTCCTTTCTTCGTGCACGACGTTCTTGAAGTTATCCCACAGTCTTCTGCAGTGATTGTGTCGTGTAGGACATCTGTTTTTGAGACGTTCTCAAAATTTTCATGGGATATACGCCATATTGCATTTTAGTCTTATGAATTAGTTTTAATTTTCTTCAGCTTCAATTTGAATGTACATATGAGTAATTGGCAGTCTGTTCTCCCCAGGTCTCGTTGTAGCTACTGATAGTGAGCTTCTCCATCATCTCTTCCCACAGATACAATCAGTTCCATTTCTGTGTATTCCACATGGAGAAGTCCCTATGTAGAGTCACCTTTTTTGTTGGAAAATGTGTGCTATAAACAAGTCATTGGTCTTGCAAGATTCTATCATGTGATCTCCAGCTTCCTTTCTATCACCAAAATGATATTTTCCAACTACTGTCCTTTACCCTTTATTTCCAATTTTGCATTTCAATCACCAAGAATTATTAAGTCATCTTGTTCCAGGTGTGACCAATTTCCAACTGAAGACACTGGGAGAATTCTTCAATTCCTTCATCACAAGCTTTAGAGATTCACCATTTACTTGTCTGTCAGTTTGTCAGACCGTGGTGGCGTGTTTGTTGCTGGGTTACTAGAAGATATGTCACTGTTGTTTTCAAATGCCAGGAGGGTCACACAAAGTTAAAAAGTTTCAGCAGAGCTTCTGGACTAAGAACAGGCAACAAAGAAGGAATCAACTCCCCACCTGCAGGAAGAAATCCCTGAAAACCTTAGGCAGAGCTTCAAAGCATTGTTGGATACTGAATGTCCAGTGAATGGAAGCAGAAACGTACTAGTGATAGTGCTAGAAGACGGGCCACCCAGCGCACTCAAAATGTGAGTGAGATGGAGCTGAATTTTCTTATTTTGGCTAAGTGGAGTTGACCACGGTGATCTGAGTCAAGTAACACATGGGAGAGCAGAGCTTTCCAGATTTTATTTGCTGACGAGGCATAATTCAAGGTAAAGACACACAGCTGAAAAAATATGCTAATGATTAGAACTTGGAATATATGAAGTATGAAACGAAGACAACTGCAAGTAAACAGAAATGAAATAGAATATATAAATATTGATATCCTAGGCATTAGTGAGCTGAAATGGATTGGTATTGGCCATTTTGAATAAAACAATGATTTTTTTATTCAATTACTCTGCTAAGAATACCACAATCAAGAGGAATGGTGTGTCATTCATTGTCAAAAAGGACATGATTGAACTTCAATCATGAAGTTCAATGCTGTCTATGATAGGATAATATCTATCTACCTTCAAGTGAGTCCAATCAATACAATTATTATTCAAATTTATGTACCAATCACAAAAGCTAGGTAGGGGTGAAGAAAGTGAAGAATTGCACTAAGGATTTGTTAGAAAATTATCAAACATGCAATCCAGATGCATTTGTAATTACTGGCATCTGGACTACAAACATTGGAAATAAAGAGGAAGGGACGATAGTTGGAAAATATGGACTTCGTGATAGAAAAGAAACTAGAGATAGTATGATAGAGAGAGCAGGAAACAATTTTGCAAAACCAATGATTTGTTCATAGTAAATATCTTTTTTCAATAACATGAAAGATGCCTATACACATGGACTTCTCCAGGTGGGATACATAGAAATCAAATTGACTCCATCTGAGGTGAGAGATGCTGGGGAGACTGGGTATCAGCAGCTAAGGTGAGCTTGGAGGCTGACTGTGGAACAGACAGCCACAAATGGATGCTCTCATGTAAGTTCAGGTTGAAGCTGAAGAAAATCAATATAAGTTCACAAATGCCAAAATAGGGCCTTCAGTTTATTTGATCTGAATTTTGTTAACATCTAAAGAACAGATTTGATTGAACTCTAATGACAGAAGAGCTGATGAGTTGTGGGAAGACATCAAGAACATAATTTGGGAATTTTTTTAAAAGGTCAATTTCAAAGACAGGAATGAAATAAAAGATCAAAATGGGTGTCAGAAGAGACGGTAAAACTTGCTCTTAATTCTAGAGTAGCTAAAGCAAATGGTAGAAAGGATGAACTCAAAGAGTGTAATAGAAAGTTCGGAGGGCAGCTCTAGAAGGCAAGCCCACTGCCACAATGAAGCATGTGCACTCCTAGAATTAGGAAACCAAAAGAATGCACCCAGCATCTTAAACTGGAAGGACTCAGGAACCAGTCAAGCCTTGAATTGCAATATTGAAAGATTGACTGATGCAGGAAGCATCAAGAGAAGAAGGAAATAATAGTCCTTGTACCAAAAAGACTTGCCAACATTCCACCATTTCAAGAGGTAGCATGTGAGCCAGAACCAATGGTGCTGAAGAAAGAAGGTCCAGCTGCACTGAAATCATTCCCCGAAACAAAGCGTCAAGAATTGATGGAATGGCTTTTGAAAAGTTTCCTCAAGCTGATAAAGCAGTGAAGATTTGGAAGACAGCTACTTGGCCGAAGGATTAGAAGAGATCTATAATGTTACCCATTCCAAAGAAGGGACTCAAAAGAATGCTGCAGTTATGGAACAGCATCACTTACATCGCATTCAAGTAACATTTCGCTAAAGATCATCCAAAAAGTGGTGAGACTTTTTCTTACGTACTTCGGACTTGTTGTCGGGAGAGACCAGTCCCTGGAAAAAGACATCATGTTTGGTAAAGCAGAGTGGCAGTGAAGGAGAGGCAGTCACTCAACAAGATGTATTGACACACTGGCTGCAACAATGGATTGAAATATAGGAACAGTTATGAGCATGTCACAGGAGTGGACAATGTTGTGTTTTGTGGAGCATAAAGTCACCGCTATGGGTCAAAATGGACTGATGACACCTAACAATCACAACAGCTTTAGTGGTTACTGCTTCATCTTGAATAACCATTGTGTTGACTGGACTTCCTTATACATGCATAGATATTGGCCCATCGCAGATAGTACTTCAAAGTATACCCTGAAATATCCCTTTTCACAATGAATTTGACACAATTCCTCTTGAATCTCTCATTTTTGGCATAGGAAACCATATGATTTTCTGATTCAAATGGCAAACCAGTCCATTTCAGCTCAATCATGCCTATAATATTTATTTTTATGCACTCTATTTAGTTTATTCAATGTCCCTAGATTCATACTTTGTACATTCTAAGTTCCAATTATTAATAACTGTTTCGGCTCTTTCTTCTCCTTTTGAGTTATGCTCATCAGCAAATCACGGTCCAGAAGGTTTGGCTCCTTCCCCAGTATTATATTAAACTCTACTTTGAGAAGTCAGCTCTTCCTTAGTCATCTTTTGAATGCCTTCTTCTGGCTCCAACCCTGATAACACATTCTATTTTGCATGTCCTCTGATTCTCTCCTCAGCATAGAGATTGAGGCAGTATGGGGAGAGGACACAATCTTTCAGCACACTTGTCCTGATTTTAAATTATATAGTACTTCTTTTTTATGTTGCACAACGGTCTCTTGATCCATGTGTAAGTGCTCCATGAGTGCAGAAATGGGTCTGGAATTTCTATGCTTCTCAAGGTGATCCATAGTTGGTTATGTTGGTTATGTTCCACAGAGTTAAATAACTTTGCACAATTAATAAGACACAGAGAGACCCCTGCCAGCACTGAGATGCTTACAACGCCACTGGACCCAAAGACTTTCTACCCACTGGCTTGTGATCATCCTGCATTCGGCATCATTGCATGTGTTTCGTCAGTCTGAAGAGGACTTTATAGATTGGTATCGGACATATGGGCTAATATCAGACTCATGGACTTGATCTGGACTGGGCTGCGATGTTTTCTCAATGTTCAATCACTCTTGTATATAAACCTCTCCCTTATATATATAAAAAAATTTAAAATCTTCCTGGTATTGTCTGTTTTCAGTCAAGATCCATCTAACATCAACAATGATATCTTTCATGCCATGTCCTTTTTGGATCCAGCTTGAATTTCTAGCAGTTCTATATTAATGTAATACTGTAACCACTGTTGAAAAATCGTAAGTAAGATATTATTAATGATATTGTTTGATACGTTGCACCTTAAGGGTCACCTGTCTTTGGAATGGAAACAAATGATTTCTTCCAGTTAATTTCTTGGTATAGGTTATTTCTTGGTATAGGTTAGGGCTTCATCGACTTGTTGAAACATTTCAGTTGGTATTTGTGCTAGTCCGGTAGACTAGAGAAACAAATTCATAAACACACATGTGTGTATAAGAGAGAGCTTTATATACAAGAGCAATTGAATATTGAGAAAATATTCCAGCCCGGTGCAGATAAAA
>NW_022109767.1:16103711-16114351 GCF_000313985.2 Echinops telfairi
GCTACTAGGTCAGGGGCCTAGCAGGGGACGCACTCTAGAAATGCCTATGAAGCATGATCTCCTTTTGGCTAATTATGGTGTGCCCAGCAGCTACCACAGAACCTGCCTTATAGTTGGCTTTGCATAAATGTTTTTCCCCTCATTCTTTAGAAGCATAAATTAAGGAAAACCAAATATATTATTCCATCCTCTACCCCCAATCCCCACCCCAGAAATTACCAACAGAGATGATACAGATTGAAAAATTTGGAGGAACGTTTTCAGATGAAGCTTTTTTGAGGCTGTATGATTTTCAACAAAATGGTAGAAAACCAAGCAGATATGGTGAGCTGTATAATAGGCAACCAAGGATATCCTGGGATTTGTACAAATGGTTCAGTGCAACTCACTTCCACGAGACAGCTAATAAACTGGCAGTCCTTCAAGTCTTGAGGGCCGACAGGTAGTCCTCTGTAGAGCAATTCAGGCTACAGGCACAGGCAGCAAACAGCAAGTTAGGTCACCAACAGTCCCCAACTTAAGCGATGTATATTTCAGTAGCGTGGTGAAGCAGGTCTTGAAGGAAACTCAAACTACAGCAACATAGTCCATGGGTTAGGTGTCCCACAGGTAGTGTAGTTAGCAAGTTGAGACAGAGTACCAGCTAAGGCAGCCGCACACTGGTCCGATCATCAAAAAGCAAGAGACAAGAAAGGTGAGGCTCACCAATCCATTTATCTCTCCGCCCTTCAATTGATCCCACATGTGCTCACTGGCCATGTTGGCACAAGAAACCTACCTATCCCAGAGATGATCCTAAATTATCTGCTTGGGTGCAACATTGTCACAGTAGTTTAAGAGGTAGGTGTTGTTGTTATTAGGTACCGTTGAGTTGTTTCTGACCTAAGTCTAACAAACCAAGACACTGCCAGGTGTTGAGCCACCGCACAATTGTTCTTATGAATGAGCCCGTTGGTGTAGCCACTGTGTCATATCTCAGCGAGAGCCTTCCTCTTTAGTCTGCCCCTTTACTCTGCCAAGCATGATGTCCTTCTCAAGGGACTGCTCTTCCCTGACAACACGTCCAAAGTCTGTGAAATGAAGTCTATTCATCCTTGCCTTTCAGGAGCATTCTGACAGTATTTCTTCCAAAACAGATTTAGTTGTTCTTTTGTACTAGACTAAGACAGATTCGTAAGAAAGGTCAGAAGATTTAGTTCCACGAAATCAGCAAGTAAAGACCCTATGGAGAAAAAGGTCTGGTCCTGTACCGATTGTTGAGATGGGACAAGACTGGGCAGCCTTCAGTTACACGGTGCTCGGGTTGCCATGAGTAGGGAGCTGTGATAGGTATTGTGGCAGCTGGACTCTCTCTTAACGATTCAGATCAGAGCCTGATGATGTGTCTTTGTGATGGGGCCTCTTTGATATCTTTAAAAGGATATTGTGGAAACCCCTTTCCACTGTCATCTTCTTGCTGGCCCGAGTCCTTGGTCTGGCTTCCTGGCCCTTGAGTCAGTGACCCTCAATGTGGCCCCCTGGCCCTCGTAGGCTGACAGTTACAGCCATGTTCCCTTTCTTGGTTCCACAGGGCTCTGTCTCCATCACCTTCAGTTTCCCTGCCTCCTGCTCCATGTTCTTGTCTTACTCGTCTGCTTCTGCCTGAGTCAGGCAGGGTCTTCAGCTAGCATCTGACCCCTGGACTGGAGTTGGACTGGGCTGGCCCATTCCATGGATGTATAGACTGCTTTCTTAATATATATTTCCTTTTTGAATTTTCTCTTCTGCTTAGATCTGACTAAATGTGCTAACATAGGGAATCCTGTCCAGTGGCTAAAAACAGGCAACCTAAACATTAATCACATTTATTACATCACACTCACCAATTTATAATCAAGTAAACTCCAACTGATAGTGACACTATAAGGCAGAGTATTACTGCTCCCTATATTTTCCAAAATTATGAATTTAATATTGGAGCAAAGAGCCTCATCTTTCCCTGCAAAGCTGTTTACTGGTTTGAATAACTGCTGGCCTTTTGCTTCATCCACCAAAACACAAAACAAAACTAACTGCCATCAAGTTAATTCCAATTCATAGCAACTCTATAGGACAGGGTAGAGCTGTTCTTGTGAGTTTCCAAGACTGTTACACGTTACAGGAGCAGAAAGCCCACAGACTGACTGGTGGTTTCAACCTACTTTCTTTGTGGTTAGCAACCCAGCACATAACCACCACCGGGGCTCATGTCTTGTATTACAGCTCATTGTTACTGACCTTTCTTAATCTTGAAAGGATAAAAGTTGTTATAACACTTTATATTGACCTTGATCAATAATTTTAAAGAGGTCTACAGTTTTTCTCCCAGGTTGTCATACCTGCGCACGTGTATGTGTGTGTGAGTACACACACACACACACACACACACACACACACACTCTCTCTACTCAGTTGCATTCATTCAGAGTTATGTTAGGTTGAATTTCCTAGAGAAATAAAACCAGAGGCATTTATATATGTATAAGAAAGAACATTATATCAAGAAAGAAATTTATATCAAGGCAGAAGCTCAGCCCAGTCCATTTCAAGGCCATGGGTCAAATGCTCGACAAAGACTCTACCAAACGCAGGCACCTGAAGGCATGAGGCGTTAAGCATTAAGGCATTGAGCAGGAAGACAAAGCAGGAAGCTTCAAGGTCACAGGACGGTGGGTGCAGGGTCACATGAATCGAAAGCAGGGAAGAACAACAGCTCCAGCATCCACGGGCCCCAGAAGCTTCCAGCCCCGAAAGCAGGGAACGGAGGGGCAAGAGAGGCCAGTTCTCCACGGTGTCCCTTATAAATAGGTCTCACCCCCAAGGAGACGTCATTAGGCTGTCACCTGATCAATAGGTGGGGATCCACACACGTGTTATGACAGGTGCACCAAGTCGGCAAAGAACTCTCAGTATCACATGAGTCAAGAGAACACATTTCAAAGAAATAAACTCATTCAGACTAGTTCATGATTTCCTTTGTTGTCTGGAGTATTGGGATATGAAAAAAACACTATGCATCAAACGGAAATAAAAGTAAATAGCACATATCACATCAAGTGAGCTCTGCATCCATAAAATGAACCACCCCACCCCAACCCCACCCCGCAAAAAGTGACTAGATTAATGAGGATAAATTAGAGTTTGGGGGTGGTTTTTTTTTCTTTTCAGTTTGAGGTTTGTTTTTTTTTAAACTTTTTAAAGTTTTAACATGAGAAACAAAATTCAAATGATTTAAAATCAAGAAAAGAACATATGTCTTATATAACAACAGACTTGCATTGGAAGTATGGTAGTATTAATATAGCTAGGGCATACATGACTGATAAATAGGCTTATATGAGTTAGATAACTGATAGATGATAGTCTATGACAGTCAAAATATACTGCTTTTTTGAGTAAAGTTGCCAAAAAGACTGCATACTCTACAAATCCTGATAACGCCCTGCCATTGAGGTGATTCTGAGTCGCAGTAATCTATAGAACAGGGGACAACTGTCCCATGGGGCTCTTTTAAGGCTCTACATCTCCAATGGAGGAGCTGTGGAGCTTCTGGGGGTTTTGAAGCAGTGACCTTGAGGTTAGCAGTCTAACCTTAGTCCACTCTACTACCAGAGCTCCTGACACTATTGATAAACCTTGTGAAGTTTTGTGTCGAGTAAGGCGCCTGGGTATGTCGTGAAAGCCATTCCTGCCTCAGTGACTAAATAGCTATGTAAATAACTGATGTCATTGAACTTCCTAAGGCTTTCACTTTCTTCCTTGTAAAAAGTGTCTATTTAAGTTTGCCTCCCAGGGCTATATTTGAATGAATCCATTAATAAATATTTCAACAATCATTACACTGAGCCAACTATATGCTTGGTGTAAAAATAATTTGCAACTGAACTGAGTAATGTTTTGATTTCTTAAATGATATTTGCACTAGTATAACAAGGTTATCAGTACCACATGTGTATAAAATATGTATTGCTCTATCTTTATTTTACATGTTAATGAATCAGTCTATCATATTTTTGTATTGAGCTCTTCATTTAAGCCAAAGAGCTTTCATTCTTTTCAAAGAACTAATGTATACAATATTATAATGAAGATATGAACACATCACATAGCTTTTTCCATATCCAAAATCATTATTATAATAAATAATTTTAAGTACTAAATTAAAATGTCCTGTTTTGATAGTTATTGTAATTGTCCCAATAAAAATAAGGATGTTAGCATCTTAGTTACATTGTTATCATCCCCTTTATCCGTTATCTTTTCTCGATCCATATGTATAGAAACTTTATGTCTGACTACTGCCAAGATTTGTTTTTGTTATGCTTGTTATTGTATTTTTACACGGCAAATCCGCCAAAAGTATATGAATCAGTAAGGTAATGTAACAAAGAACGGGTCATCTGTCTCTACCCAATCTAAAGGTTTGACTTTTAGTCCTCATGGGGAAATGACCAAAGCCAAGGCTGAATGACCATGGGCAGTGAAAGACTGAACAGAAGTAATGCTAGTGATAAACACAATATCAACACACTTTGGGGGGAAGGTCACCTCAGTTTCCCCCACCCTCCGCCCCACAACAGACTCATGAATATCTTAGAAATACATCTCTCACTCTGTTTAAAAAAGAGAAAGAGAGTTCAGACCTCAAAATGTGGCAGATAGTCTCCTTTCCCAGGTCTGAGTTTCCAAGACATAGGAAGCGTCCCAGAGTGGCGTGTTGCCATCCCCTTCAAAAAGCAGCCTCGCATAGAGGAATGATAACGAAATTACATAAAACTTTATCCACATTAGCTTTCTGTTGCTATATAACGAAGCACCACACATTTAGCAGTTTGCAGCAACACACATTTACAATCCCAGAGTTCCTTCAGGGGATGGTGTAGTTGGACCATTGGCAAAAAAAAAAAATAAGGTTCCCTACCCCTGAAATAAAACTTACTATCACAGTAAAAGATAGAGAATAATGTAACTGAATATTGCCCTTTCTCCACATGGGAAAATCCAAAGATACTTAAGCTCTTGAAATATATTTCTTTAGAGGCATGCTTTGTTAAGAAGAGGATTCTGTGTTTATACCAAAAGAGTAACTTTATTTTTCTCACCCCACTGTGAGCAACAGGACATTTTTCTCTCATCTGGTGGGACTGCTAGACATAAAATACATAAAAACCTGTTCTTCTAATAAGACTAGGCACCCACGCCAGAATGCTTCACTCTCAAAGTATATCATGTGAACCCTCAAAATGGTTTTCTATTAAAGTTTAAAGTTTTTAATCAGTACTTGCTACATGGGAGTTTCTGTTCCTTGTTTAATCTCCAAGTGCGCGTGACTAGTCAGTTTCTGTAGTATTCAGGAAGCAATTTATTATGTACCATCAATTTTCTGATGGACCAAATTCGAAATTTTGATTTTAAGATTTTATATCCTTAATCTTATTAAAATTAGAGTATGAGATCTAAACTATTCCATGTTAGACTAGAAATGATGTCGGAGGTTTAAGTGGAGAGAAAATGTTTTGAGAATGAGGTATAAATGCGCTTTAAACAATTGATGTGTGTATGGATTGCAGTAACAGTTGTATGAGCCCCTAATAAAATGTTAAAAAAAACCAAACAAACAAAAAGAAAATGTAATTTTTTTTAAAAATGGAAAGCATTCTTTCTATGGATAAGCAAGAAAATTAGTAATTCATAAATATATTTTTGAATATACATATAATTGGCTTTATCGGCTCTTATCTATTGCTGGCCAATTTGAACTCTCATTCCCAGCCATTGTGGTCTGTTTATTTTTCTTTCATTCTTTTCTATTCCATATCATATTCTCTAGCTATACTGCTTTTCTCTTCAATTCAGATAATATTCACTTCTACATGCTGAATTTTTAATATTTTCAACAGTATGTAGAAATGCTAAGGAAAAGATAGTTTAATATTCTGTCAAATGGACAACAAACACGATAATGTAATATGACTTTCTCTCTGTGACTTCTGAAGAAGTCACAGGTAGAATCTAGGAAGGAGAATGAACAAAGTCGGATCTTGAGCACAGTCATAAAATAAGGGTGTCTGGAGCAAAAGGAATGATTATAATAATGCGAACAATAAAATGTAATGTAGTAAGCTTCCTTTTTTAGTCAAAATGAAGTACGTGAAACTAGAATTAGTCATCCTTCAGCAAACAAAAATAAAACTGAACAAAACCTATATAATAATTATTTCTAGACAATAGAAATTAGGCAGCATGAAACTGTAATTCCTCAGAGAAAAATTTTTAAACACACACTCAAAGTGATAACTATAATATCTCCTGCTTTCTGCCTGGAGGGAATTTCTGGTATTAAGTACAGTGGTGCACAAGTCAGAAATAAAGCTATAGTCAGTGAATTAGGAAGAAACATATCCTGAGTATATTAAGATGACTACCTATGTAGAGCAGAATAGCAGAGAGGAAAGAATTATGCTTTGGCTGATCATTGTATATGAAAGGTAAAACTATAAAAGTGTAGGTAAAACGTTGCCTGGGAAAGTTACCTGGGAATTGTGAAAGGAACATTTTTCCAAAACTTCCACAGAACTTGAAAATGCTTGAATTCCAGCCAGACAGACTGAAATGGCTCCATTTCATATACAAGTCATTCTAAAGGGATGTGAATTAAGGGTCATGCCTTAGTACCAATCAAAACGAGCCCTAGTGCAAAGTTATGCTCGTCTCCCTCTAGCAAAGTTTAAAAACAAGCCTTAAGAGAGCTAAAATGTTACCTCCAGGAAGCCGGAGGATGAGGCCCTCTATAACTGACACAATCAAGCAAATGAAACAGATGTGAGTTGATAATTCTGGAAGCCTAACTAGAAGAAACGGAACGAAAACAGTGAACAAGGAGACATTTAGTGGTGAGTTATCAGCTGTCCGTTCACAAAGTGAACCTTTGGAATTTTTGCAAATAATTTCCTGATTGGGCAGCAGATCATGACTTCTGGTTTTCCAGTATTGGACCTTGCCACTGATAGCTGATGACCAGCAACATGTGATCTTTTCATGAATGTCCACGCCTTCCCCAAACGGCAGTCTTCCTACACACCCACCCACAGACACACACACACACCCCTGGGGGCGGTGGACATGCCCCTGTGGATAGTCACTCTTCTCCTTGAGGTTGCAGGCATACCTACACAGGTTGGATGCTAGAGATGTGTTCTGACGTGTCAGGCCAGCAGAATATTCAGTGCCAGGTCAATAACTCTGTCCACAGTTGTCCCTAAGGCCAGAGTAACTCCTTCGGGGACTCGGCATGCTACCCTGAGCCCTACTCTAGATGGGCAAGAACTAACTCCATTTCAGACCAGGCTGCCTGCTCCCAGCCACTTATTAGGTTAGCAAGATCTCTATCTCAAACCAAGTCCTCTGCCTCCACCCTGAGCCAGAATGCACTCGTAGATGGCGTGGGCTGCACTCAGATGCATTGTAAGTGGGCAATAACTCTTTCTCATAGCAGCACACTGTCTGTAGCAGATTTCCATTCTAGCAGAAATTCATTTTGAAACCAGATCTTCTGCTACAAGCAATGGTCTAGGGTCTCAGGAAATTCTTTTCTGTCCATGTGCCCTCTTGCCCATGGTCACTGAGCTGGCAGAGCTTACCAGCCCCTGCAGTGTCCTCTGCCCTGCCTCCTTCTCAACTAGCAGGCATGTCACCAAGTATCAGCTTTGCCAAGTTTCTTTATGGTTTTTTTCTTCCTGTCCTTCTTTCTCTTATTTTTCTTTCTACCTTTTTTTCTTGGTCATTCTTCGATGGCAGTAGAAGGACAGCTCACTATCAGCTACTCTACCCACAGTGAACAAAAAGAGTACTCACTGTCCTTTTTATCACTCTCCACTAGACAAAAGGTGTGCATCTAATGCTGTCAACCTGCCAAGACGTGTAGCACAGGTGCCTGACCAACATGGATATATCCAAAGAAAAGAAAAACAGAAAATGGGCAAAACAGCGATAAACAGTCACCAAGTATAAGCAAAGGCAACACCACAATATTTCAGAGACACAGAAAACATGTTCTGTGTGTTCATACTCAGAAACTGTTAGATCTCTCCGGCTCATGGGAGCGATTTACCTCGGTCCATAGTTTCATGCGAGAAAGAATTCACACCAAAGCCTGGTTTGTGATCCAAGTGAGTTTTATGAAAGTTAGAAGCAGTTTGCGGTGTTACAGTAAATGGAACATAAGCCAGACAGAGTCCGCAGCCTAGGTGACAGAACGTGGCACAACCGCTGGGAGAGAGGGCCAGAGCACCTCTGTTTTTTTCAGGGGCCCCATTGGGAGGTGTGGTCAACAATACTGGTCGACCCCATTGGCTGAATCAAATTCACCTGGCTTCAATGGGCCAATCCAGGCGTAGCGCCCCCCTAGGTGTTCCACCCCTTCCTGGCCAGGAGCTAGAACCTAGCAAAGCTAGACCAACCCAAAGGAATCTCAGGGCCAGTAAGTTAGTTCAGAGTCATGGTGACCCTGTAGGACGGAATCAAACTGCCCTACTGGTTTCTAGGACTACACATCTTTACAGAAGTAGAAATCCTTACTTTTCTCCCAGAGAGCAGCTGGTGGTTTTGAACTGCTGACTTTATGGTTAGTATTAGTGAAACATATAAACCCACTATGCTACCAGGGCTGCTCTAGAAACTAAATCCTGTGTCTCAAATAAATGAAAAAAGTACAGTGCCAGAGACATTCTTAAGGCAGAAATAGCAGTAGTACCTAATAAAGAATTGAAAATAATAATAATAATAATAATTCAAAAGAATGAGACAAAGACCTAGTAACACTAGTAAAATGAAGGAAGACATTGACTAAACTCTAGGAGAATATAGGAAAATAATATAAGAAAAACTTATAAAACAAAGCATTAGGAACCATACAAAAGCAGCAAATAGAAATACAGATAATTAAGACTAAGATTTCAGACATATATAATGCTCCAGTGGGGTAAAAGAGTATATTTAAATCAATAGATACACATTTTCTAGCGATAATTTTTATTTTAAATTCATGACTACAGCTTCTAATGATGCAATAAAAGGTGGTAATATGAAAATGTTCCTTTAATAAATTTGCTTTCTTTACCTTTTAGTTTTGTAGGAAGAAAATTGAGCTGCTGTGGGTATCAGGGCCTGTCAAGCCTGTTCTGGCACAGAGAGCTAGCCTATGTACAAGACCAAATGAAACACTGCCTGATCTTGCACCCTCCTCAGAACTGCTGCTATGCTTCAGCCTATGGTGGGGAAGATAGGGATTTATCGATGAAACAAAACATACCCTCATCACACAAAATAAAAAATAAATTCTGATCAATGAAACTATTCATAATGCTGGCTGAGGCAGTCAGGAAAGGTGAAAATGGTTGACTATGAATGGCATTTCTAGGACAAAAGTTAAGGCACATTTCCCTCCCATCTCTGAGCACAAAGGGACTTGAAAGGTAGATAAGGCTCATGTTTTTATCAGTGGAAGAGAAAAGAGGGTGAAAGAATGTGGGCAAGAAAAGACAGGATGTTTACACTACTGCCACCATGTTTGCATAACCCTTCTTTTCTGGAGAGCTGGTGACAAGGACACAGCATGACCTCTGGGGTGCGTGGGTGTATGTACTTGCAAAGGGGAGGTTTGCTACTGAAAAGCAGCTGGTAGCACAAGATCCCCAGGAAAGTCAGCCAATGGTGGTAGGTTGTTGGGGACCAGCCCTCAGCCATCGAACATGTCCTCAAGAGTTACTTTGCAATCATGGAAAAAAATATAGACAGACAGCAGGGCACAGGGGCTCCTGATATCAGGATAGGAGAGACAGAGAGAGAGAGAGAGAGAAAGAGAAAGTTAATGCATTCTCTAACAGGTTTATATAATCACCGGGCATGCCTGCCATGTCATACTCATACATAACAGGAAGGAGTTGTAGAAGACGTGTGCACGTAACAGGAAGGCACATACTGAATAGGATGGGCAGATCCTAGAGTTAAGATGCCCCCTTAACCTTGGCTGTCTGTGAGTTGACTTGATATTAGCTGTCCTGAGCTCTTCTCCAGGGGAACAATCTTTGATTCTTATCAGAAGGCAGTGGGTTGTACTTAGAGTGGGGTGAACAATAGAATTGGATTACTCTTAATGACAGCTTCTGAGTGTAGTAGAGAGCAGTCAGGTGCTTATAAGGGACATTTTTAAATTGGCACTATTATGGGGGCACATTGTGGGGAAAATTTTTAGCTAGGTGTGTTAGTTACATAATCTGCTGTCAATTTGGGACTTAAGAGTGAAGGGGTGGAGGTTAGCCTGTTAAACAGGTCGCAGCTTGGTGACCTCATTTGGAAGTGCTAAGGAGAAAAATCGCTTGCTGGAGAAAGGACACACACTCACTATCTGCGACACATTCCTGTTGAGAAGACACATGGAGCTACACTAGAGCCTTGGAGCTGAAGGAGCCACATGGAGACCCCTGCCTGTGCTGAGATGCTTACACTGCCACTGGATCCACAAGACTTTCGACCCACTGGCCTGTGATCTTCCTGCATTCAGCACCAATGCATGTGTTACGTGAGTTTGAAGAGGACTTTATAGATTGGTATTGGACACATGG
>NW_022109767.1:16115586-16117070 GCF_000313985.2 Echinops telfairi
TACAGGGAATTGTCTTCCATCTTCTTCCTCTGTTTTAATAATTGATATTTTAAAGTGCCATTGTTAGGTAGTTAGCTGTAGGGACAGGGGGGTTGTCCCTCTTACACCTGCAAAGGCCCCCATAGAGGAGGTTCGGAAGAAATCATGCAACTATTAGATGCCTATGAAGACCCCACACTGAGCATGCTCATACTCAAGCCTCCAAGCCAGGTGGGAGGTACACCTTGGGCAGTGCAAAGTAGATGCAGGCTCATGACATCACCCAGGTGGGCGCACGCAGCCAATGGCATCAACCAATAACATCAACCACACCTTCCCAGCCCTAGGCTTGAAATATCCTGGCTGGGGGAAGGCCACTCTCTCTTACCCAGCTTCTAGCAACAGAGAAAGGTGAGGGTCTCCCTCCCCCACACAGGTCCACAGGCAACTGCTCTAGGTCTGCTCGGGACCCACCGCCTTTCTTGTCCTGCTCTCTTGCCCCATTGTTCTCTGGCCTCCGTGCCTTCCTGCCCTTTGCTTCCTCAACCCCTCAGTTGCTGGGATCCCCCACCCCAGTTCCACATATGTAGGTGCTTTTTTCCACGAGGTTGTTCGTTGTGAACCCCTTCGAGACTGTATAACCTGAAACTTGTCCTGCCCTTCATAAAAACCCACTTGGATTGCAAAATGGACTTCCGTGTGAATTCTTTCATCTCAAAGCCAAGAACCAAGGTATTGCCCACTCAAGAAACCTTACATCGTGGTGCCGTGTGACTCGGATCAAAACCTTTGGACGCCATCCTCTAAGACTCAACTGTGGATTTTATGGAATTCAACCCTGCCATTTGGCATGGGTGCAGGGTGAGAGAACTTCGGCCATATGTAAGGTATGGCTGTTAGAGGCCCTTTCCCATCCCCCTGTGTGTCTGCCTCTCAGCTCCACCACATGTCTGCCTTTTTGCTCTCTGTGCAATCGTTGCCTACGGGTTTCTCTCAGCCTCCCTCCCAGTGACGTGGTCAGAAGACTGCAGCCTACTGTTTTAGGAAACTCTGGTCGCAAAAGCCTTTTGCTTTTCAGTGTTTTACTCCATGTTTCTGCCAGCAAACTTCTATTTGCATAAATCCTTTGATCTTTCCGCAGGATGCTGGTTCCCCATGCTCTCTGCCGTTTCTTGCAGGGAAGCCGAACACATGACTCTACCGACCTCACCAAGATGATGCCTCCCCATGTCCAGAACCATTTTGTTGCTGGGCAACTGAGCCCGCGGTTCTCTACTGACCTCACCAAGAGGGCATCCAGTGCTCCAACCAAGTGGGGGGCGGGGACTTAGTGGTTAGCCCCGCCCAGTTCCCCATGGGTTTTGGCCCCACCCAATACCACAGGTTTTGACCTTGGTTTTCCCATGGATGCCCCACAACTGTTTTCTCCTGTTCACAAACTGTTTCTCCTGTAGTGTGTCCTGTTTTTACTGTGTGGCCCTGGTTTCCTGCTAGTTTGTTGTTTT
>NW_022109767.1:16118658-16120653 GCF_000313985.2 Echinops telfairi
ATATATATATCACCATCTATATCCATATCCACATTCATATATATATAAATATAACCATAAGTGTCGTGGTTTTGTTTCTCTAGAGAACCTTGTAGAACACACTAATATCTTTCTGAAACACCATCTGGCCTCGGTACATGCTAGGTGATGGGGAATCTTGGCCGAAGAAGGGCAAACTTTCACTTCCAATCCTGATTCAGGTAGAATGTTTCTGCAAAGGGATGGGGGAGTGGGCAGAGTTCCCTAACATTAAGGCATTTTTCCTCTTGAGAAGCAGCAAAGACCTTTCTTCCACGTATACCAAGGACCCTTCAAGGGGCCCAAAGCTGAAGGCCGCTGTCCACTCAGCCAAGCCATATGACCGCTTGGTCCCCGAACAGGTAGAAGCTGGGGAGAAAGGTGGTCCCATCAAAGTTCTACCTTTAATTAGAGGCTGGTGGGGAATTTGGTCCTCAGGCAATTCACAGGCCGTTCACCCTAATTGAATGCAAGCAGATTAAGAGTGACGTTGGCAGTTATTCAGACAGTTCAGAGCAGTACATCCTAGCCTATGACTTGGCTTGAAAGGATGTAACTATCATTCCGGGACAGACTAGGACAGACTTGGAGAAAGAGCAAGTGCTGAAGGGAGTAGGAAGTTGGCAGAAGGTTTACATGTGATGAATGATAAGTATCCAATAGGAGAAACAGCTGTGTCTCCAACTGACCCCACCTGGGATGATAACGATCCCAATGACAGGTGGGCATAGGAGCATTTTCTGGTGTGTATTCAAAATGGACTAAAGTCGTGGGGGCAAATGCCTTCAATTACATTAAAGTGACAGCTATTAAGCAAGGGCCCAAGAAAGCTCCATAAGTTTCTTAGCGTGACTGAGAGAAGCCCTGAGGAATCACACCACAGTAGACATAGATTTAGATGAAGGGCAAGCCTTACAACAGACAGACTGCTGAAGGGCAAGTCCTACCACAGTAGACATAGACTCAGATGAAGGCAAGTCCTACCACAGTAGACATAGACTCAGATGAAGGGCAAATCCTACCACAGTAGACATAGACTCAGATGAAGGGCAAGTCCTACCACAGTAGACATAGACTCAGATGAAGGGCAAGTCCTACCACAGTAGACATAGACTCAGATGAAGGGCAAGTCCTACCACCGTAGACATAGACTCAGATGAAGGGCAAGTCCTACCACCGTAGACATAGACTCAGATGAAGGGCAAGTCCTACCACAGTAGACATAGACTGATGAAGGGCAAGTCCTACCACAGTAGACATAGACTGATGAAGGGCAAGTCCTACCATAGTAGACATAGACTGATGAAGGGCAAGTCCTACCCAGAGACAAATTTCTCACATAGGCCACACCAGACATTCGTAAAAAGCTCCAGAAGTTTGTGCAACCACCTGAAGGAGTTACCCTAGAAGAGATGGTCACTAGTGACAATGCAAACGTTTACACTAGGGACAAAGATTGGGAAGCCCAGGCTCAGGAGAAAGAGAGAAGGAAGAACGTTAGGCAATCACAGGTAATGGCCGTCATCCCATGCCTGCAAAGGCCCCCACAGAGGAGGGTTGGAAGAAATCAGGCGACCATTTGATGCCGATGAAGACCCCAAACTGAACATGCTCATATGCAAGCTCCCGAGCCAAGTGGGAGGTATACCTGGGCAGCCCAAACTAGGCCCAGGCTCATGACATCACCCTGGTGGGCTCACCCACCCAATGGGGTCAACTAATACCATCAACCACACCTCCCCAGCCAGAGGCTTGTAAACTCCTGGCTGTGGGAAGGCTGCTCTCTCTCACCCAGCTCCAGTGGCAGGGGAAGGTGAGGGTCTCCCTCCCCTGCATGGCTGTACATTCGTCCACTCCAGGCCTACTCAGGGCCCACAGCCTCTCTTGCCCCTTGCTATGGCCTCCTTGCTCTTTGGCCTCTGCGCCCTCCTGCCCCTTGCTCCCTCAACCCCTCACTCACTGGAATCCCTTCACCCC
>NW_022109767.1:16121183-16122559 GCF_000313985.2 Echinops telfairi
CATGCCATTAAACTTCCAAGTTAGTTTATTGGGAGCAGGCATCATAACATCAGTTATGATGATAAGATATGACTTTTCTAATTCCTAACAGTTATATTTAGGAGTGGCCTCAAATGGAGGAGGATCTCCCTGATCATTTTGTCTGAAGCCTCCCCCTTCATGTCCTGTTTTCCTTCTCATGGCGAAATCAGGGGTAGTGAGTGTCACTACAGACTTAATTAAACCATACTGCTCTTCAGACCCTGTATACCGCATGATTTTATGACACTGCCATATTTTCCCCTGGTTAGCCTCTCCTATTCCCTCCATGTTGAAATCAGGAGGCCATGTTGAAAAACGTGGCCTGCCTTACACCACAGTTCATAACTCATGATGGTGACACCAGACTTTGAGTCTAAAATTTCTGAAACTTGCCTTCTTCCATTACCAATTCCATGTGGGGATGCTCCTGCTTGACCATGCCAGCATCCCCCAAATGCTCAATGACCTAGGAGGAATGCAAGGAAGCAAAAGTAATTGGCCTAAGTGATCTCCCTTTTTAGGAACCCAGGGGATTTCTGTTTTGACGAATAACTCCACCTAAAATGTGAATACCTTGAGTGTTTAGGCTAGATTTTTAAAATAAAACTCTATGGTTCCCTCTGGGAGAAGCCCCTGTTCTTCAATGTTAACAGACTGTTGTGGGTGTGGGTGGGGGGGCTCTTGAACTTTTTCTTTGATAGTTAAGTTTATAGCAACACAGACCTGGCTTCCGCAAGCCAGCTCCAGACCCACCCCTTACTTTTGAAAATGTCCTCTCTTTCCACAGCAAAACTTTCTCTTTCAGGTACGTTTTCTATAATTTCCTTCTCTGCTACTGCTCTCTCTACTCTTGACAGCAAGGTGCTTTGCAGCATTGTTTAATAGCCTTGCTTTTGTTTGCAGAAGCCACTTCGTCTAATGCTTTACCGCCTCTGTGCCTTCAAAGCTTAGTTCCCTGGGGACGTAGGAGCTTTGGATAGAGGTTTCCTTTTGAATTGAATTTTGCTCCTCCAGCCTCTTTAATATTTTCTTAACTAACTTATACTCATTTGGAGAAACTTGTGCCTGCTTTTATAAGTTTGGATAACTCGCACAAGACTTTTCACTGCCCTGATGATCCTCTTTTTTATCTCCTCTGTATTGAGCCGAGACCATGTCTCCAGGGGGACATTCTCCCCCTGACTGTCCGCTTTCTTGAAATCTGTACAGTCCTCTCCCAGGTTCTTAGATCTAAAGATCCTTTCCCACAAGATATGACAAAATAATAATTTATAAATTATCAAGGGTTCATGAGGGAAGGGGGAGCGGGGATGGAGGGGGAAAAATGAGGAGCTGATACCAGGGGCTTAAGTGGT
>NW_022109767.1:16124018-16126361 GCF_000313985.2 Echinops telfairi
ACAAATATATCCTGCTGCAGAATTATAAAAACCTGATTAAACAAAACATAGGTATAGAGTGGCAGTTACATAATCTCCTGTCAATTTGAGCAAAGAGGTGGAATCTAGCCTGTCAATCAATTCGCAGCTTGTTGACCTTATTTGGAGGTTCAATGGAGAAAATAGCTCACTGGAGGCCAGACCCAGTCTCTCTGCCTTCCCTTTCTTGCTGTTGAGACACTCAGAGAGCTGGAGGAGACACGTGGCCACTGGATCCACAAGACCTTCTACCAACTGGCCTGTAATCTTCCTGCATTCAGCATCATTGCCTGACTGCTTGAGTCTAAAGAGGCATTTATGGACTAGTATCAGACATATGGGCTAATATCAGACTTATGGACTTAATCTGTACTGGGCTGGGATGTTTTCTCAATATAAAATTGCTCTTTTATATAACACTCTTTCTTATACACATATGAGTGTCTATGAATTTGTTTCTCTAGTCAACCCAGACTAACACATATAGCAATCAATAAAAAATCACTAGACAAGAAAAGAAACAACAGTTGTGATGCTTAATGATCATAAAAGGTATTTAATGGAAGCATATCCAAACATTTTGTCACTAAAACAACTATTGTAAGATGCTGAAGAATTTAAAGTAAAACATGAACATTATGAGGAATGTTATTAAAGACATTTTAAAATGAAGAAACAAGAGAAACTTTTTGAACAGAAACATACCTATTTTTCACTTTAAGGTACCAGTGGCATAGGGGTAACTCATTGGGTTGCAATCCTCAAGTTTAGGACTTCAAAGCCACCAGCCACATCAAAGTAAAAACATGGTGATTCCTCCTCCAGTAAACAATTACAGTCTCAGAAACCCAAAGGGGCAGTTCTATGCTGTCCTAAAGGGTCACTGTGAGTCAGCATTGTCTCAATGTCAGTGAGTGAGTGTTATACACTTAACAGAAAAATTATACTAAAGATTGGTGAATTTGAACTTTTAGCAAATAATCCAGAAATTACTCAGTGAAATGTAGAGTTGCAAAAAGTTAAGAGATTCAGGAATGTGTGCAACAATATCAAAGAGTCTAGCATATGTGCATTACAGTCACAAATGAAAAGAGATAAGGATAGAGTAGAAATATATGCGCTAGCTGATAAAAGACAATACAGCTAACCTATGTCATGAATAATATACAGTAGAACACCAGACCTGGACACTAATCTATTCTAGAAGGAGCATTGAGATGCGATGCAGTCAAATTCCAAATCAATTTTTCCCATAAGAAATAATAGAAAATGTATTAATCTATTCTCAACAATCAAGTTTTCACCCTAACCTTGCCTTTTTATGAAAACATTACACAGAAATTTCATATTAAATAAATTCAGAGTTAAATAATATAATTTAAATAAGAAACACAACATTAAAAACGTTTTTAACAACTACAGTACGGCCCATACCTTGAGATTGATGAGGTTCTGGATCTGTGGACACAGATGTGGAGAGGAGGTCCTGTATAGAAAGTCATTGTTTGGAGGGGGAATCCCCTTCCATAAAGTCAACTGGTAGCTGCTTTTCATGGGTTTTTCCTCTTCTTTGTCTTTTTTCACTAGGACCTGGCTGACTTTTTCTAAAAGCAAATTGGGCTAATGTGGTCTGCTGTTGGCATTTCCTTAACTGTTTTCTCAAAGGGTTTATTAAATTATCATCAACAATATAAAGAACACTGTTAACTAGTTCCTTATTATGATGCTTCTTTTTAAAAAAAACTTTCTTAGAACCTATGTTTTTAATCAAAAAACAGTACACAAAGCCACAAAACCTAAGAAAATTATAGCAAAAAGCTTGGAAGCTTCAAAAAGTTTAAGGGATGCATACTAACAATGACAACTAATGCCTAGTGACTGAAACACAAACTGTTTTTGTTTACAAAAATCACGTGCATCTGGTAGGATTCTGATGTTTTGTTCGAGCTCCAATGTGAAATTTTCTCGACATTTCAAGTCAAAATCTGATTATGTTGAGTACTGATGTGGTTAAGTACCGGGTTTCCACTATAGGTAGTATGGCAGTTTTTGTGCTAATACTACAAGGGGTGGAAGTTATCCTGTTATTAGTTACCATATATATTAAATATATAACTTAAGAATTAGTTGTTGAAAATCCAAAATGTAACAGGCCCATCCTTATAGTAAAAATTATTATTTTTTAAATCATTTTATTGGAGGCTCATATACAATTCTGATCACAATCCATACATACATACATCTGTCAAGCACATTTGTACATCCATTTGCTTTCGACTTGAGCCCTTAATATCAGCTCCTCATTTTTCCCCTTCCCTCTCCACT
>NW_022109767.1:16127017-16151077 GCF_000313985.2 Echinops telfairi
CTACTATCATGGTCCCAATTCTACCTTACAAATCTGGCCAAACCAGAGGATGTACATTGGTACAGATAAGAACTGGAAACACAGAGAATCCAGGACAGATGACCCCTTCAGGACCAATGGTGAGAGTGGCAATACCGGGAGGGTTGAGGGAAGGTGGGATAGAAAGGGGGAATTGATTGCAAAAATTCTTATGAAGCTAAATCGGTAGGCATGTTCTGACCCAAGACTGTGGTAAACAGGGCCCTTTAGATAAGTAATCAGGTACAAAGCACCGCCTGTTTAAATAAGCAATGGATAATGCTACTTCAGGGTGGTCTGAAAACCCCTCCAGAAATGAAGGCAGAGATAATTGTTTTCCATGATCATTGCAACATGATAATGATATTCTATGATCATTGCAAAACCTATTTTTATTGTACATAGTTTGGGGTATATAGCTTAATTATGATTCTTTTTTTTTAATTATGATTCTTAAATTATATTTTCACTGGAGTTTCTGAAGCAGATGGGAGGTATAAAACCTCACTCTTTCCTTCTGGAATCAACCTGTTTCTGTCTTTGGCTGAAACAGTGAAAATTAATCCTGGATCTTTGTTCAGGACAACATATTTGGTACCACATGTTCTAGGACACTTCAGAACCTTTCAGTAAACTAGGACCCACCTTAGGGATTCCCTTCCTTGCCAGCAGCCTCATGGATTGCCTGGACTGGTAGGGATGGAGGGCAGTTGTGAGTGGAAGTACTATAGACTCCTAGTTATTACTGAAGGTCTCTGAAAAGTTACAACTCATAGCGTTTAATCTGCAATCTGTAGATATGGTTGCATGTGATGGACTTCAAACTGTCTGTCCATGTAAAAGCCCATGTGATGGTTAGAGTTCATGTCAACTAGACACTTCTGAGTGAGGGTGGGGGTGGTGTCCAAACTATCAATCATGTTGTAACATAAAGACACTTCCTTAGAGATGAAGCCTTTTGTGTAAGGGAAACCCAGAACAAAGCTGAGCACTCTTGACTTTTCACCTTCTGCTGGATCTGGATCCTCTACCTTAGTGGTTCTCAACTTTCCTAATGCCTCGACCCGTTAATACAGCTCCTCATGTTGTGGTGACCCCCCACCCCACCCATAAAATTATTTCTGTTGCTACTTTATAATTGTAATTTTGCTACTGTTATGAATCTGGCGACCCCTGTGAAAGGGTCATTTGACCCCCAAAGGGGTCGCGACCCACAGGTTGAGAACCACTGCACTATATGCTTTGTCCATCTCCTGTTCAGTTGTTTGCCAGTCTCAGCAGACTGCAGACCTTGGGTTCATTTGCCCAAACTTGGATTCCTTTACCTCTGCACTCAGTAACCTGTGCCCCCCCATCCTCTGCTTTTTCATCTGGCTTCCCGTTTGTCAGCTTCAAAAGCTGCACAAACCAGGAGAAGCCTCCAGCCTATACCTGGCCTATGGACTTGAACTAACTGGGCTTACCTACTTCTACAACTGTGTAATCCATTTCTTGATATAAATCATTTTTCTACACAAACATCACCAGTTTTGCTTCTCTAGAAAGTCCAACCTGATACACCCCACTAGTGCATACTTGTCTGCTTGGTCTTCCTAGGCTTCTAAGCCTATGACTAAGAAAAATGTGGTATTTTACTGTAACAATGCTTGTTCTTTGTATAATCTGGATTCAGGGGAAAGATGGCCCTCAACAGTTCTCTAAACTATGATACTATTTTACAATTAAAATTGTTTTGTAGGAGGTTGGGTAAATGAGGTGAAATTCTTTAAATGTAATCTTTTATACCTAACCCTCCAAAACCAGGATTCAAAGCACAAGAAAAATGAATTGTTTATTTGTTCCCTTTCCTTTTCTGTTTTTTTTACAACTCAATTATTATTTGATACCATGGGTATGATTGTGAATTAAATTGTTTTTATGTTATGAAAAAATTAATAGCATGGTTCATTTTGACAAGTTTCTATATGTGTACATAAACCTTAAAATCCAGACTGTTACAAATGAATTGAATTAGACATTACATGAGTTTCAAAAAGAGGTGGGGGCACTGCTTTTTAGAGGAAACACCAGTTTTTCCACTCTGCTCAGAGTGAGCTCATTCAGATATACAAGTGATAAGGTTAATTTTACTTAATTCTAAGTCAAAATAGCCAGGTGGTACAATGAGACAAGCACTGGGCTGTTAACTTCAAAGTGGCCTTTCAAGAAAAAGGACTATTCACAATTGCTCCCATTGACACACCCTTTGATGCTATCGTTGGTTTCTGGATTCAGGAGGCACACTAAGCAGGAATCTTGGTCCATAGGATTAGCTCCACTTTTGGCTCTTGCTGGGAAGAGGATTCCTTCTTGTGCTTATTTTACACACAGCAAGATGGCATTCCAGGGAATCCTGCTCACAGTTACTTACATGTGAATTCTATTAGTATCTTCTCCCATCTTCTTACCATATCCATGCAGGGAAAGGTGATTTGTTCAGGGTTAGAGACTTTAGCTAGAAGAGCCACATTGAATAATTCACTGCCTTACAGCTGTAGCACATGATGTCTGGATAATTTAGCTTGAAGAGCTATTTAAACTATCCCACCAATAGGCTATTAAGAAATCCAACCAGATTGTTCAAGCATCATAAATATCACTCTTGTGTTTTATCTGATTGCAGTACTAGATATTTCCAACAATGTCTAAGTTATACAACTAAGAAATAAAATGACATATTGAGTAACTTAGGTTTGATATTATACTTGAAACTGTTAAGCACTGCATTTTAAAATTTTTCTTTTTGGCTCTTATGTCCTCTGACTTATTTATTATCATTTTTTATATTAAATCACCTTTAATATAATAATAAAATAATAAATAGTAGTTGTAGTAACAATAATATTTTAATGGTTTTCCTCAATTTACTACAGTTTCTTATTATGAACTATTGTATATATTTCAAAAATTTTAAAACATCATTTTATTGGGGGCTAATACAACTCTTATCACAATCCATACATCAATCCATTGTGTCAAGCACATTTGTGCAATTTTTGACATCATCATTTTGAAAACAGTTTCTACTTTAGCCCTTGGTATCAGCTTCTCTTTTTTTCCCCTCTCCCCCATCCTCCCTCCATCATGAGCCCTTGATAATGTATAAATTATTATTATTTTTTCATGTCTTACACTGATTGATGTCTTCCTTCACTCATTTTTCTGTTCTCCATCCCCCTAGGAGGGGGTTATAGGTAGATCATTGTGATCGGTTCCCCATTTCTCTCCCCACCTTCCCCTTATCCTCCTGGTATGACTACTCTCAATATTGGTCCTGAGGGGTTTACTTGTCCTGGATCCCCTGTGTTTCCAGATCTTATCTGTACCCATGTGCTAGTTCTGGTCCAGCCAGATTGGTAAGGTAGAATTGGGGTCATGATAGTATGGGGAAGAAGAATTAAAGACCTAGAGGAAAGTTGTATGTTTCATTGTTGCTACACTGCACCCTGACAGGCTCGTCTCCTCCCTGCAACCCTTCCATAAGGGGATCTCCAGTTGCCTACAGATGGGCTTTGGGTCTCCACTCCACACTGCCCCTCATTCACAATGAAATGATTTTTTGTTGTGGGTCTTTGATGCCTGATACTTGATCCTATCGATACTTCGTGTGCTTATTCTATGTGGGCTTTGTTTCTTCTCTGCTAGATGACCACTTGTTTATGTCCAAGCTTTTAAGAGCCCAGACACTATATCCTTTGATAGCCAGGCACCATCAGCTTTCTTCACCACATTTGCTTATATACTCACTTTGTCTTCAGCGATCGTGTCGGGAAGGTGAACATCATGAATGGTCCTCTGACTTTTAAATTACCTTCTTTGGTTTTGTATTGGTTCAAAGCATTGCAGATCCTAGACCAACATATAAATACTATGGCAACAGACCTCCTTAAATACTGTAAATATAATATGATTTAAGATTTAGTTGTTGGAAATAAAAAATGTAACAGTACACTCCCTTACAGTAAAGCTTAATTTTAAGTTTATTTAATAGGGATGTTCTGATTCAGGCAGGTAATAAGCAAGGCCATTAAAATAAATAGACAGGTATGAAGCAATGCCCATTTTTATAAACAATGGAATATGTTATCTTGTGAGAAATGTGGGTGTAGACAATATTTTCTCTGTGATCATTGAAAAATCTGTTTTTAGGTCAAATTGTTTTGGGGTACCAGCTACTTCATATGATCATTGCAAAACCTGTTGGTGGTTTCTTGGATAATTGCAAAATTTGCTTTTTTGTCACACAATTGGCATATGTGACTTGTTTCATTTTTGCTGGAATTGTGACGTGGAGTTGGTAGGGAGCAAACCTCATTGTGTTCTTATTGATTCCACCTGGTCTCTCTCTTCAACTGAAACAGTGAGAGGCATTCCAGATCCTCGTTATGGGGACACTAACATACACAACGATGGGCTTGCTATGGATGAAGTTGGTGTAATTAAATCCTTAGGTCATCTTGAATATAGTCATGTGGAAGTGAATTAAACACTTTTATTTTTCTATTCTTTTTTGCCATGAGCTGATAATCTGTTGGGTAGTATTTATTTTTTTTCTCTGGGAAAAGCTTATTAAAATGTGGGTTGAGATCCAATAGCAGGTTGGGTAATTAAACATGGGGATTGCTAAACAATTGGCAACAGTAAGAGGTTTCTAAAGGAGCAACCACCAAAAATTAATTCAAAATCAAATGCATAATAAATATTAGGTGTTTATGATTTTCTTGGGTTGCAAAAAGTTTAAGAAGCCTAGCTCTATAGAGTTTATTCTAGATCACTTTTAAAATTCAATTTTACCAACGAGAGGTCAAACAAAATTTAATACATTTTTTTTTTGCTGCAAGGAAAATTTAAACATGAGGGCAAAGAACATCTACTACAGTTTAGGACTGGGAGAAAATATGAATCTGAAATTTGGGGTACTGGAAGGGGTAAGCAACAGAGTGGGTTTTAGAAGATGTTAATAAAATAGAATACAATTTAGCAACCGCTGAATAAAGGTGAGGTTCTCAAGTTTTGAAATATTAAAAACAATAGCAACAGCAGTAACAGCTCAATGCCACCAAGTGGATTGGAAACCACAGTTAATCTATAGAACATAATCAATCTACCCATGTGGGTTTCTGAGACTGTAATTCCTTATGGGAGTAGAAAGCCTCCTCTTTCTCTTGAACAGTGGCTGATGGCATATGAAGAAAGGGAAAAAACGTAGACAAATAATTTTTTAATTTATATATCATTATAAGCAGTCACTAGAGGATAATAGACTAGATTTCAAAGAATATATTGCTGTTCTAAAATAAGGTCAGTTCTTTAAATTTAGATTTGGGAGCTATCTTAAACCTCTTTATTATCTCCTTTAATAACCACAATTATACTCGGTATTTGCTGTGTTTTCATTCAATCAACTGATTAACTGTAGAGAGGAATTTTTAGAAGAGCCCCAGGGTGGTACAGTAGTGTAAGCATGGCCCTGTTAACTAACTGCCAGACCAGCAAGTCAAGTCCAACCGTCATTCCACAGGAGGAAGCAGAGGATATCTATGACTGCAAACATTTACAGCTTTGGGAATTCCTTATAGGATTACTATGAGTAAGAATCAACTTGCTAGTTGAGATAAAGGCTTTATATCCTGGAAAAACTTAGTGCATTTCCTTGATAAGTAAAGGTATAAACTAAAAAACTGTGATGAGAATGCCCTGCAAACATGATTTTAAGACAGCACTTTTATAAAAGTTCCACTGACTATTATAATCAATATAAAATGGAAAGGGATCCTGAACAGACATTTTTGTGAATGTTGTTGAACTTGTGAAATTAGACTGATGAGGGCACTATAAACTGGTTGTTTGTTGAGGAAAAGGTGGGACCCGTATCTTCAAGTAGGTCGTGGAGAAGTGAGTCTAAAGCTGTTTGGAGGTCATTTCTAATCAGTAACTTAAATTCTCCACATGTTAATGATTCAGTGTGTAACATTAAGTACATGGTCATAAAGGACGCCATACTGGAAACAGCCTAATCATCTTCTATTAAAAGCATTGATTAGGAGGAGGTACAGAATTGTGGTAAAGTCTGGAATGATTAACATTTCAAAGGATTTAGTACTGCACTATTTCTAATATGCTTCTTTAGGCCACCTTTACACTGCAAAACATGGTGTGATGCATGTACTCAGGGGCCCTGCTACTGGTTGCTGTCAAAGTTAATCCATCCACATCACTTTTAGGTATTGAGAAATTGTTTTGAGCCTGTTTAAAAATCAGTACCTTCAAAAGCAGTAGTGCTTCATGTCATTCTCATAGAAGATGTTTGTTTTATAAACAGCAATTTCATATTTCATATTTTTCAAGTTATTTCATTTCAGTGTCAGTAAACATTTCAAAATATTTCAGTTCATCTTTCCTAAATAACCCCACACATTTGTCATTGTTTGTTTTCTATACTCCTGGAACAATTATATTAATGATGAAAGTGCCTTATTCAATTTTTTCCCTCAGGTTTTAAATCAACCAGTATTGATAAAAGTATGTCAATGTTGATAAAAGTGTTTGATTATCTATTCATCATCTATCTACCTAATATCACCAAGGTTTATAGCTGAAGAGACTCTTTATGACAGGCGAAGTAAATAACTCAATCAAAATCATATAAATGCCATAAAAATTCAATTGGTCCGCAATTCATTAACTTTATATTGATTGCGTTCTTTTATTTGATATGGAATAAGACTAGGAAGCAGTATAGATTCCTGATACTTTTCTAATTAGTGAATTCCTCTGGACTGATGAATATGCCCCCCAAAGTCTGAAACTGTCCGTGACTCAGTATTGTTACTCAATTGCTACTTAGGCATTCATGAGATTCATGATGTGTCACAATATCTCTTGGAATGTAATCAAATTCTCTCCTAAACTAGATTGTAACTCCTAGGCAATTGCCATATAATTCAGTTAACTATAAAATTGTTAATGTCTCTTTTCAAAAGAAAGCATCTGACTAGGGAGCAGAGGAGCTCCTGGTTGATAACAGCACATATATTGAAATGGAATGTTAATCTTTCCAAAATCACTGTCGAAAAGCATAATTGGATGACGGCTTGGAGAAAGGAAGAGAGGGAAGTCAAGCCAGGCGGCGCAGTGGTGCATTCAGAAGAGAAAGATTCAGCAGAGGATATTTATGTTGCTTCTGGCATTTTCGGAAGTCGCTGTTACTGGTCAGACTAGGGCATTGTTCCATACATCCCCAAAGTAAAGTTAGACAGTGTGTAACATGACATCTTCCATCCCTACTTTAACAATTACAGTAGCTAAGACAGAAGTTGGTGACTTCCCTTTGGAAAAAGTTGTCAGAAAAGGAGCTATTTAAGTGAAACTAAGCAACTCAAATGATCACACTCTACTGGTAACAAAATTTTGGCTGCAAGGATTTGTGTAATGGTCTGTGTTTATCTCATTGTAATGATATTTTCTAATGTGGGAGATTGCCAGAAAAGACCTACCAAAACTAAGCATCCCATTGAGTGCCTTAACTTAATGCATAAGTGTTAGCATTTATCCATCTGCTCATCCCTAAGTATCGACATAGAGTTGATGATTATTAATGCCAAAGAGAGCTTACAAATCACAAACTTAAACAACAAAAAAAGTCTAGATTGCAGGCACTCATTCTTGCATTCATAATAAACACTTTTCTATCACTTTAACTCAGACAACTGACAAAATATAAGAATTTAGGTGATCAACGTTAACTCTCTTTTTAATATTTTTAATATGTTGAAGATGTATTCTGCATTATAAATGGTCATATATTAATTATATATCATTATGCAAATACACACCATATTTAAATACTAAAACTTCAGCATTTAAAGTACTATTTTATTAAAATGCTAGCTTCCAGGTAAGAATAAAAATATAAATTTGTACATTTCCCTTCATATATTTTGCAGGGTAGAAGATAAAAGATCTATGACTAGACTAATTCAAATATTAAATATAACATTATATAAATAAGGAGCTCTAGTGGCATTACCAGGTAAGCACTGGAGTGAGAAAAGCAAAGTTGCCAGTTCAAACACCCCAACAGCTCCACTGAAGAAAGGTGAGGCTATCTGCCTTTGTGAGGACTTGTATGGGAGGACACAAGGTATAGGGTTGCTCCTACATGTCAGATTTGACTCGGTGGCAGTGGCTTGTTTTAGTTTGTAAGTACTACAAAAACTTGCTAAAATGTTAACTTACATAGGAACGTTAGGGTCAGAAGAAAGCACTGTAGGATGGAATCATTAGGGAAGAAAAAATTACCAAATTGTACTTAATGCTTAGAAGATATTTGTGCCTGAGATGCCAACTAACATCTTCTATTTCCCAGAGACATGTGCGTTTTCAATCATATCATGCGAAGAAATACATGCCAGCTCTTTGATAAAGCCTCCAAAAATGGTGGTGGTAAAAGTTGGTGTTGAGTGGATTAGAACTCTCAGTGAGCCTGTTATAGAGTTTTCTTGACTATAATCTTTAAGAAAGTAGCTATTTCCCTCTGTACCAGAGAGTTCTCTCACTGGTCAAACGTCTCTCTTGCAGCTCAGCCCTTAATCGTTGTGTACTAGAGTTCTTCTCTGCATGACCTTTCCATTTTTCTCCTTTCTCTTCAGACAGAACAATTCCGCTCGATCCCAGCTCCTCCATTCAATTTGCATTTCCCAAGTCATCCAAAAATGCCTCCAATGTATAGGATCTTATCTCTTCTGAGTGCAATTTTAACTTGGAGCATAATTTTAATATTTCCTCTCTTAGTCAAGCTAATGACATCTTACGCAGTATATTGCTTTTTTAAAGAGGAATTTGGGGGCATCATTCTTAAATAAGGAGCTCTGATGGCTCAGATGTTGAGCCGCCCCACTGCTAACTTCCCATCTTTTATTCGGTGATTACAGGTAATAGGCAGATGACTTCTCTTCTCACAATGGTTTCACATGTCCCTAGGGCAGTGGTTTTCAACCTGTGGGTCGCGACCCCTTTGGGGATCGCATGACCCTTTTCCAGGGGTTGCCTATGACCGCTGGAAAACACAGATGTCCGATGGTTTTCGGAACAGAGACACCGCTCCTCTATCTGTTTCCAGGTGGGTCCCTCCACATTCAGATACACCCACATACGAGTGCCCAGTGTGAAGACTGTTCCCCTTGCTACACCATGGTCCAAGACAAAATTTCATTTATTTGTCTTTAGAAATAAATATTTCACAATATATAATTACATATTGTTTTGTGATTAATCACTATGCTTTAATTATGTTCATTTTGTAAAAAAGAAAATACTTCCTGCATATCAGATATTTACATTATGATTCTTAACAGTAGCAAAATTACAGTTATGAAGTAGCAACGGAAATAATTTTTATGGTTGGGGCTCACCACAACATGAAGAACTGTATTAAAGGGTCGCAGAATTAGGTAGGTTGAGAACCACTGCCCTAGGGTCTCTGTCAACTTTGCCAAAGGTAATGCTGGATTTGCTGTGCACTTTGTTGACTCTCATCTAGAGGGTGGAGAAGGAGATTTGAATTCCCATCGAATGTTCCTTTGTTGGTGAACAGTTTTTTTTTTGTGTGTGTAGAAAATATTAAGTGGGCAAGAATTTTAAGAATGCATGGTCCAAAGAGAAAGATAAGTAGCAAAGTAACAAGTGGACCGAAGAATGGCAGTAACCAATTGCTCCATGGCTGTAAGCGGAAACATCCTTGTTCTGCCTGGGCCTGGGTTTTTCTGGCCATATTTAGGACATGATGAAAATGATTTGAACATGACCAGTTTGGTTAACTCAACGCCAATCATCTTCTTGAAGCATGTCACAGATTCTTCCCTGCATAGCCATTTGCATATTTTTATTTTAGAGAGTGACTTCTGCCAGGGAATTTGGTTTTATATGGCGAAGACAAAGGCTGTGTTTGGTGAGCTGGGTCATTTCAAGACATAGTTAGCATAAATTCAGTGAGTTAAATCAAGGATTACTGTAGCTGCTCTAGCCACATCTAATGTAGTGTTGATTCCCACTTTAAAAAAGGGAATTAAGCACCCTGCTCTTTTTGCGACTTTTGTGAGTGGTGCTTCAGGGAATGGATGACAGGCATTGGCTCCAAATACAGGGAATAGGCTATGCCCTAAGGTACGTGTCCACAGATAGGCAGGAGGCTTGCACGCATATCAAACAAGAATGGTTAACCAATTAATTGCTATACACAGACGTGTAATAGTAGAAGAATGGTGGCTCAATGGAGAAAGTAGCAGAGGAAAGTAAGACGTGGGGCAGCCTTAATTGAGGTTAGTGATATTTTTGCAGCTCTTCGATGAGTCCACGGGTTCAGTTATTTCTTAACGTGACACTCTCTAGTTTGGCTCGATGGGAGATTTTAAAATGTGGTTTAAAAATGATGAAACCACCGGGCTGCTATTGAGACCTTAACTGCTGTGGGAGTAGACGTTATCATAATAGTATAAGGTCTTTTCTGGGGATGGGAAGGTGCATTGGTATGACAGGACTCCTTCTTTTCAAGTCTTAATTAATACTTGGCATCTAGGCTTGCAAAAGGAGTTTGACGTATTTAGGGGACAGACTTTTATTTCCACATCTTCAATTATGTGGTTAAAATTTGGACTCCAAGGTCACAAACTGTAGGACTTGGTCTAGTTCTTTATCTCTTTTAATTAATCCTCTCTTAAACCATGTCATAATATAAACAGGGCTCTCAGTATCCTCTCAGGAATGACCTGCGTCTTGATTTAACTGACTATATATTTGCCTAATAATGGAGTATGGTACTTAATCATGACTAAAGTAAACTGTTGCATAAACATAGTAGTACCCTGGAGACAGTTCCAGTCTGGCATAAAATATCCAGCTGGAGGAATATTATCTACTCTCTGTGTGATGGTATTATTGAAAGCGAGATCCCTGGTTGGAAGTCAGCTATGGCTTCTGTGTAAAGTTAACAGGCTACATTGAGGACTATCTCGGCTCTGTTCTTCTGTTAATGATGTCCTTAGTGGAAATCGCCTACAACGTAGGGCCCGATCACTTCAAAGCCATAGTTCTTAAACGTGCGGTCATTTTGACCCCCAGAACCATTCCACCTCCCATGGCCAGCTGTGGACACAAGGGACATGGTTTTCATGATAATCCTATCTGAGGACTTGCTGCTTCCAGTGTCCTGGCTTCCGGTATTTGTGACTTACCACGTGGGCTATTTGGGGGTTATCTTTCGGTGGACTTTGAGGCCATGTCTCTCACAGGGCAACAGTTAGTTGAACCCGTTTCTTCTCCTTGTGCTTCTCTTTTTCTACAGCTCTCCCCTCTCCTTCATGTTCTCTATTACAGAACGCTAAGGAAATTGCCTTTACTATTTCTTCTATAGAGTTTATCGGGCCCATTCCTAACATTCATAATTTCGTTCTCATATCTGGACCTGACTGAGTTATGAACATATTTTAGAGCACAACCTTTCAAACAGGATTTCCAGAGCCCAGATTCATATATTTTATTCTAACATATCGAAAAAGGCTGTCGGCTACTATGGAGAGGCATGGTCAATAGCTGCTACAACAAAAACCGAACTCACTGCCATTGAGTCAGTTCTGAAAGATGAAAGGCTTATCTTTTTCCCGTGGAGTGGCCAGGAGTTTCCAACTGCTGACCTTGTGGTTCGCAGACCAACATGTAACCACTATGCCACCAGGGCTCTGTTCAAAGACATTAGCTGCCTGAATAAATGTGGCAGTCCCCTCTCAGTCCACATCCAATGGCCATGGTTTTGATGGCTCCTAAATTTAACCCAGGTCTCAGGGGACAAAGTTAATATTCCCTAATATCTCAGACAGCCTTTTAAATAAATCTAATTAATTGCACTTATGTAACAAAATTTATGATCAGGGCTCTTACGAGGAACAAAGAAAATACTCTGATCCCACTTGCTCCAAAAATTAGGTGGGGGCACTTTTTGAGATTTTGAATAAATGTTCTCAGAAATAGTCTTACATATTTTCCCTCCCTTTGACCAACTATTGTCCATCTGGGGAATCGTTGGCCACAAATCACTTTTAGCTGCAGGTTAATCTGCTGCGATGATTTAAAAAGACAGCCTAAATGGGAACTTCTCTGGGAGACAGAGGCTGATACCTCTGGAATACGTAGAACAGGCGGTCCTTCTGGGTGTTTCTTCCCTGCGCTGCTCAAAAAGTGCAACAACGTGTCTTCACCCGTCTCTGTCACAGGTGTAGACAGGCCATAAAACCAAAGCCACTGAGTCGATGCCAATTCATCGCCACCCTCTAGGGCAGGATAAGACTGTCTCTAGAGCTAAAGCGACTTGAACTCACTCGCATTGCCATCAAGTCAATTCTGACTCCTAACAACCCCCTGGATGTTTCAAAGACGGTAACTGTTTTCCGGAGGAGAGAGCTCAGTCTTCTCCCTTGGAGCTGCTGTTGGCTTTGAACTGCTAACCATGAGGATTGCAGCCCAATGCATAACCACTACACCACCAGGGCTCTTTATATCTAAAAAGGAGTATAAAGGCTCATCTTTCTCCTGCAGACATGTTATAAACTATGTTAAATCACACAGAAAGACACATATTTGTCTTACATCTTTCTTGTAAAGAAGATAACCAGCATTTGCTGATGACAAGTGTCAGTCAGCCTGTTCCCACCACAGAGACCCTGTGCACAACAGAAGGCAGCATTGCCAGGTCCGCACAATTAAGCACTCACAGCTATTCCTATGATCGAGCCCATTGTTGCTCCTACTTTGTCAATCAACCTTGCGGAGGGCCTTCCTCTCTTCTGCTGCCCCTCTAGTTCACTAAGCATGATGTGTTTTTTCGAAGGACTGGCCTCCCCAGACAGCATGTCCAACCAGAGAGACAAAGTCTCCCTGTCCTTGCCTCCGAGGACCACTCTGCCCGCACTGCTTCTAGACTGGCCTGTTTGTCCTTGTGGCACTCTATGGTACTTTCAATATTCTTTTTTTTTTAATTCGATTTTTTAATCATTTTATTAGGGTCTCATACAACTCTTATCACAATCCATACATACATCAATTGTGTAAAGTACATTTGTACATTCATTGCCCTCATCATTCTCAAAACATTTGCTCTCCACTTAAGCCCCTGGCATCAGCTCCTCTTTTTTTCCCCTCCCTCCCTGCTCCCCCCTCCTTCATGAACCCTTGAAAATTTATAAATTGTTATTTTGTCATATCTTCCTCTGTCCAACGTCTCCCTTCACCCACTTTTCTATTGTCTGTCCCCCAGGGAAGAGGTCACATGTAGATCTTTGTCATCGGTTCCCCCTTTCCAACCCACCCTCCCCCTCCCCTCCCAGTATCGCCATTCACACCACTGGTCCTGAAGGGATCATCCGCCCTGGATTCCCTGTGTTTCCAGTTCCTATCTGTACCAGTGTACATCCTCTGGTCTAGCCAGATTTGCAAGTTAGAATTCGGATCATGATAGTGGGGAGTGGAGGAGACATTTAGGAACTAGACGAAAGTTGTATTTTTTATCGTTGTTACATCGCACCCTGTCTGGCTCATCTCCTCCCTGAGACCCTCAAGCCCTGAGATCCACTCACCATTGTCCATATCTACTAGTCTTAAGGAATTCTGGAAGTTTTCACAACCTTTATACCTATCTAAAATATATTTTGGCTGACAAGATCCATCCAACATCAAATTTCTAAATGTAAAATCATTTCTGCATGACCACTTTATCTCTTTGTAGGAGAAAACAGTCTGTATCCTAATGGTACTGCTATCTCTGCAGCTCATTCATATGAAAGTTTCATTTATTTAACATTTTTCATCTTTTTATTATTTAAATACTCATTTTAATGAAAACTTTGAGACAGTTAGCAAAAACAAGAAGGCAGACAACCTGCTACTTGATCACGGTTTCCTAATGTACTAATTCCATTTATTTTTTATCACCATTTTGACAGTATTGCAAACTCCAATTCATGTTTTTCAACGAACAACTTTTCCTCCAGCTCATGTTTTCATTTCCTTCCCTTTTCAGCTTGGATGGAATGCTTCTTAATTATAGCAACACCCTTGTGCACACTTCTCACTCCCTTTTCCCTTCACCATCTGTCATACTTAACTGGCAAAGCGATACCTGACCAGACCCGGTTTTCTGCCTCTTTCATGACTGCACACATCAGAACTGATGTCTCACTTTAAATTTAAGACTAAAACTTTCAAATGATCAGTCCACACTGCCTAGAAATCTGACAGTATTTCTAAGTGTTCTTTAATTTACCCCAAATCTCTTTTGCTCATTTTGGTTATCTTCCTCGACAATTTCCTTTCTCTTCGTCTTGCCTTATAGTCAGTATTTAATGACCTTGGGTTAGGTTTCATTAAGAAAGCAGAAGCCTTCTGGAAGGGCTCAGTTCTTTTCATCAGCATCAAATAGAGTAACAATTGCATCTTTACTCTCAGAGATATACCTATCTGAAGCCATACTCTCTGTGTTTGCTTTGGGCCATCCGATTTCTTTATTAAAGATTAATACCCCCTTTCTGCTGCACTCTGATGATTTTCTCTGTTTTTGTTGACTCACTGGGAATCCTTCAATTTAGAGCTAACTTTTCTGGATCCCTGTTACTCAACATGGCTATGGAGATTTTTAAAATAACAACCAATCCAACTGTCATAGAGTAAATTATAATACACAGGCACAATAGAATTGCTCCTTGGGATTTTCTGAGCTGTAAATATTTATGGGTGGAGACAGCCTCATCTTTCTCCCATAGACTGGCTAACTTTGCATTTAAAAATCCAATGCTTAACTCATTACACCACGAGGGTTCCCTAGATTTCTTATAGCGAACTCAAATTTAACCAATTTTTTTTAATTCACATTCTTAATGATTCTATCTTTTAGATTATACCCTCTTAATATGCCTCAAGTTAACAAAGATCACCACTGTTACTGTTTTTCAAGCAAAACAAGCCCCTTTTGCTGTTGTTGTTGTTGTTACTACTGTTTTTGTATCTTGTTATCCATTCTAAACTCAATATTTTGAATCTTGTTATCCATTCTAAACTCAATATTTTATACATCAATAACTCTTGGTTTTCTCTACTTTCAAAATGTATCTTAATTTTCCCACTCTGTACAGCCAATATGCTTATTGTAGCTACTATGATTTCTTCTTGGATTGTGTATTCTCTATACAACCATACTGTGTTGTTATAATACATTTTCCACATGTTTGCTTAAAACTCTTCAAAAAAAAGGGGGGGGGGATTGACACAGTGGCTGCATTACTGGGATCAGTGAGAGGAATCATTGTGATGTTGGCCCGGGGCCATGCAGTGTTTCCTTCTGTTTTCCATAGGGTCGCTGTGGATAGGAGCTGACCTGATGGTACCTAGCAACGCCAAGAAGGGTTCTTGTATTCCTAAAGTCCCTACAATTCTGTCATCAATGACTTATGATGACCCCATGTACAATGAAACTAAATGCTGCCCAGCATTTGAATAAATGCCAGGACCCAGCAATCTCAACACATACGACATTGCTAGATCTCAGTGTGTCTGAAACAATTAAAAGAATTCTTTACTTAATGAAAGGAAACCTGGTCGTGCAGTGGCAACGCACTGAACTGGGAGCCACATGAGTTCGTTTGGGGAGGGTTAACCTACTGCAAGCGCTGCAACCTTACTCTCTAAAGCACTCGATTTTCCTTAGAATTCCTGGTCCTGATATTTCTGATGATTTCAACTACTTCCAAATTTTAAATTTCTTCATTGTACAGGTTTTGGGTGTTTTGGGTTTTTTTTTCACTTTCTTGCCTACGGAAATTTTAATACTGTCTCATGTAAGAAGCAATGTGAAAGTCATGTAGGAGACATGGGAGATGGACAACATTATGATAAAATGAATACAGCGCCGTAGCTCTTCCTTAATTTGTTTTGTTTTTTCTTTTTGCATCACCCACACACTGTTTACCAATTTGTTGTATCAGAATCCACAGTGAATTGCTACAGGTTGATGTTTGTATGTCTTTTCTGCACAGGAGATATCTGAGATTGGGAGAGCAGAGAGCAGAGTCAAGGTAGCCTATACGTTCCCAAATTTATTTGGCCTATTGTCACCTTTTCAGAAGAAAAATTGCTCAGTGCCTCCATAGCAATTAAAAAAATTATCCTATAGCCCATAACTCAGGATATGGTTTAGGTATCTGCTTTTTACTGACCGCTGGATCAGGTCAGTAGTTTTCAGCTTCTGATGCAGAATTTGCAGTAGTACTTGCTGAAGTCTACCAAAGGTCCCAAACTAGTGATCATTTAAAATTCCCTTTGAAGATCTTACGGTTTTAATACTTTATGTAATGCTAATTTTTAAGTCAGTATTAAATTAACACTCTCAACTGAAAGTGATTTTAAAAGGCATGTGACTCGTGTGCTGTGGGGAAGAGCTGCTTGTTTCTTAGGCAGCCTGAACAGGATCAGTGCATTTCATGGACCAAGGCTGGGGAAGACTGGCAGCAGCTCATCCCAGGGAGCTGTTTGAAGCTGCTGTTGGTATGTCTTTCTGCCTCAGAGCAATGGACACTTTACCTCTTACTCCCTGGCAAGGCTGCAGATAGCAGCCATCTGAAGTTATCAGCTACGTCACTTTCCCAAGCCCCAGCCTCCCCTCTGTCTTTGAATAACCTGGTCTAATGAGTTAATGTTTCTTTGTATGCCTCAAGAATTATAAACCGTCTTTGTGGAAATCCTGGCACAAGCATGCTGGCTCTGTGATCCAAGGAGTACGTAAGCTTCCCTCTAATAAAGCTCTGGACTCTGGGATGCCTATGGTGCAGAGACCCCTGTGTCTCAACTTTTGTCCATCTCTTTTGTTTATAAGTTTCTTCTTGCAGACCATACCCTCTCAAGCCCTTTTGATTTGTGAGACAGGAGCCAATTTCTACATTAGCTCACATCGTGATCACAGAACTAATGATCACCCCATAACTTTCTAGCTCCTAGGAGATGTTTTTATGGTTGTATCTTATCAGGAAAAATAAAGACCTATTAGCCAAACTTCCAAAGAAATTATTTTATATTTAAAAGAGCTCATAGGCTTATACTATTATCATTAACTAACTAAACGCAACTTATAAAGTATTAGTAATACAAGTAAAGAAATATTAAGCTAAAGTGATTGTATTTCAAAACCAGGTTTGTATTGCATATGTATGCTTATGTGATAAGAGTGTGCCTTAATAAGACACAAAAAATAAATCTAGTATAAAAATATTTTGTTTCAAAGCACCTAGAATTTAAATAATTGCATTTAAGATCTTGAACTTTTTATAGGCTTTTCTCTTTTTTTGACATTGGCTTTTGTTGCTGTTGTTGGAGCTATTATTTTATTTTCTATGTTTGCTTTGTTTTGCTCAGTCTTGTGTTTGTGCATGTTATTATCTCTGCATGTCTATCTAGTTAACCCTATAACGCCTGAATTTTTAATTTCAGGAAAAATTTTTTTGTTTTTATTCTCTACCTTCATAGTTATCAATATATATAACAACCAAAATATATTTTAAAAATGTGAAATTTGCAATGTTTTTTAAATGTAACCAAATTGTCACATTTGTCCATGGATTGCTCTTCCAATATAAACGTGAATTTGAGAGCTTTACCATTGACATAGCAAGCAGTGTGTCCCAAAATTGCTCAAGTTCCTGGATACTCAGTGCAAGAGGTTTATTGGGATTTTGCTGGATTTGCATAAAGATTGGATTGGTGGACAAAAATGATATGCTTCGAGAGAGAAAATGTCTAAAATATTCAACGGGACGGGACGTTTTACTACCCCAGAAGAATCTATTTGTCCTAACCATTCAGGCATAGGTCTAGCTGTACCGTCTACAGAAATGTGCTGCCAACGAGGAATTCTTCAATATCTAGATGTAGATGGCTTTGAACTTGTAGTTATTGGAATTGATTCTTCAACTTCAACAACTGAAGTTTCTAACTCATCTTCACTAGTATTATCATTACTATGAGGTTTTCTAATTCATGCAAATCAGAATAATTGGGTATATTCACTTCCTATCATGGGAAAAATAAATATTGTATCAAAATAGTTTGAATAGCAATATAATTAAAATTTTATATTGTAAAATCAAAAATTTAAAATATAATACACATTTTATTTACCAATTTTATCCATATTAGCATCTGGTTCCTTGTCTGAGTCTGTATTGCTTACATCTAGGTCATAAATTCCCTGTTTTCCATAAAACAAATCACAATACATGCTTTGGTAATTTTTGTCACTGTCGATTGAAAAGACGAACGTAACGAATTTGTTACATTTTGAAAAAGCGGAAATATATAATAAATGTAATGGTTTTTAATGAGTAATACACCTATGACATAAAAATTACAGTTTTATGAACATATACTAAAAATATCAACACTAAAACTTGACTAGATTGAAAATGATCATAAAATGCACTGAACGTCAACAACCACTTAACCTCAAACGCATAATTGGTCAAAACATGTGCCACTATTCAAGCATTTTGCTGCTAAAATGCATGACGAGTGGTATGCATCTGTACTAGTAAAGTGCGACGATTTCCTCGACATCATCGTTGGCTCCAAAAGCTTTATAATTTCGGTACCAGATACGTTTTAATTAAATGTTACAAAAACGTTGCGCTCAGCGTTATAGAGATAAGATAGACGGGATAAATAAGTCGGAGGAGAAAACAATGGGATGACAGTTCCAGGGGAGGGGAATGGGGGGGGAGGGGAGAAAGTGTGTGTTAATAAACCCAGGGACAAGTGAACAGCAAGTGACCGAAAATCAATGGCAAGAAGGGGATTGGAGGTTTGGTAGGGCTTGACCAAAGGCAATGTAACCAAGAGGAATTACAGAAACCCAAATGAAGGCTGAGCATGATAGTAGGACAAGAGGAAAGTAAAAGGAAATAGAGGAAAGAACTAGGAGGCAAAGGGCATCTATAGAGATCTAAATACAGGCATGTACATATGTAAATATATTTATATATGACGATGGGGAAATAGATCTATGTACATATAGTTATAGGTTTAGTATTAAGGAAGCAGATGGACATTGGGCATCTACTCAAGTACTTCCTCAACACAAGAATACTTTGCTCTAATGTGGCATTCTGAAATGTTCACCTTCCTGACACGATCGCTGAAGACAAAAGTGGAGAAGAAAGCTAATGGTGCCTGGCTATCAAAAGATATAGCGTCTGGGGTCTGAAAGGCTTGAAGATAAACAAGCGACCACTTAGCTGAGAAGCAACAAAGCCCACATGGAAGAAGCATAGCAGCCTGTGTGAGCATGAGGTGTTGATGTAATAAGATATCAGGCATCAAAGACCCAGAGCAAAAAATCATAATGTGAATGAGGGGGTAATGCAGAGTAGAAGCCCAAAGCCAATCTGTAGGCAGTTGGACATTCCCATACAGAAGGGTCGTGGGGAGAAGATGGGCCAGTCAGGGTGCAGTATAGCACCGATGAAACATACAGCTTCCTCTGGCTCTTTAATGCTTCCTCCCACCCACTATCATGACCCTAATTCTGCCACACAAATCTGGCTAGATCAGAGCATGTACATGGGTACAGATAAGAACTGGAAACACAGGGAATACTGGACAGATAAATTCCTTGGGACCAATATTGAGAGTAGCCATACCAGGAGGTAAGGGGAAGGTCAGGGGAGAAAGGGAGAGCCGATCACAATGACCTACCTATAACTCCTCCCCAGGGGAATGGACAACAGACCAGGAGGTAAAGGGAGACATCGGCCAGTGTAAGACATGAAAAATTAATAATAATTTATAAATTATCAAGGGTTCATTGGGGAGGGAGGGGAAGGAAGGAGGAAAATGAGGAGCTGATACCAAGGGCTCAAGTAGAAAGAAAATGCTTTGAAAATGATGATGGCAATGTATGTACAAACGTGCTTAACACAATGGATGTATGTATGGATTGTGATAAGAGTGGTACAAGCCGTCAATGAAATGATTTATAATAAATACATAAAAATAATTCTATTTACAATATAAATTTATATAAATAAAATTATAGCTTTCTGTTATTTTTAATATAGATTTCCATGTGTAAAGCTGACACATTTTTTCCTGTAGATCCATGTAGAAAGCTTTTTTTTTGTTGCTATTCCAAAATATCAGTATTGCAGAAGTCTGAATGCATACAATACAACATGGTGTGTAAAAAGAATAAAAACTCTGAGAAAACAGCATGTGGAAGAGATAAGGCAAGGGAAATAGAAATGAATATATGATTGTCCTGTGCTACATAATAGACTCTTAAAAGCTGCTGCACAACATATTAAAGATATCATAAAATTTCACCTTGAACAAGGAAGAACATTGTGATGTGTTCAGCCAGGCATAAGATGAGTAGGCTTAACCTCCCAATAGTATTCTTTAGCCCCCATTGAAGGGAATTGTTCATCATTTGTATCTTCAAAATTCCTTAAATGATACATCTCTAAAGTTGTTGAAACACGATCAATGGGAGAACGTCACACAAGTGATAGGAAAGTTGGAGATTTTCTGCTTCTCCTTACACAGTGGCTTTGCCTCTGGTTTTACCACTTCCTCCTTCTTTTCATCCCTATTGTAGAATAGGACTTAAGCATTATGTAGCAAAGGTTCAATTAGAGCAAGAAAATTCACATAGACAATCCAACCTTATTTTAGCTCTAGATATTCCTTGCCTTTGAACTATATGACTTATACCTTCAGCGTTTACCTTCACCGTTTCAGCCTCAGGTTGGTTATTAGATGTTCATATATTACTGTAAAGACAGAGTTGAGCCTCTCTTTATTCTAGTGTGTGCTTATATTGCTATACGCTTGTAGTGTAGAGATTTCCTATATTTCACAAATGGCTAGAAAACATTCTCTCTTCCTAAACACATGCATTCCTCAATCCATTTTGAATTTTTGTCCTGAAATTAAAGCCTTTGGAAATTGATCATCAAAGAGCTGACATTTTTCTGCTCTGACTTTATGTATATTCTCTAATTTATTCTGCTGTTATGCACATTGCATACATATTCAATTAATATATACTGTATCTCATATTTATATTTACACACATACTATTAAAAAGTAATATCCCTAAAATTTACATAACTGAAAATTAATATAAATTAAAGCATATTATCTGGCTAGTTTCCCACTTTTTAAAAGCTAAGAATTAAAAAAAAACAGCATGAAGATCAGAGCAAAAATTCATAATTAAAAGTTGGTCTCTAAGCAAAATACTAACCAATATAAAAGTCATTACAAATTTACTATTACAAAATTTGACTCACATCTCTTCAAAAAATTGCCCAAAATTTGCCTGGTTGGTACATATTTTAGAAGTAAAATCAAGTTTGTCTTTGTCATTTTTCGTCTTTTACCTATTGTTATGCTTCACTTTCCCCTCTGTGTTGTTTACTCTAAACCTCTACAACCAAGATGAATAATCCTTGGAAAATATATGCAAACACCCATGTAGGAAGTAGCATGATAGTATATATTTTTACCAGCTTTTGCCACTATTTGTCTTTCTACTGCATTAGTGTCTAAAAGGAACTTTATGAATATATAGAATAATAAAGTTTGGTAATTGTGATTTATTCAAATTAATGATAATTTATTTTCCCTTTGGATCAAATATACAATATTTATTCTCTTTTACAATTTAGTGCCATTACTTAGCTCTTATTAATATTTTTGTATCCTGAAGAATATTGTTGAAGACAGCCTTATCCACTTCTGTATACATGTTAAATGCATATCTAAACTTTCTATCCATTCTGAGGTACCATATTGCCTTTAAGATCTTGGGGACACCGACTCTAAGATTCTAAAGGAAGATTTACATTTAAATGGGGACAACGTTAATATCTGTGACTCTGTGAGTGGCCGAAACCATCAAGACTGCATGAAAAGCAATGGCTATTTTAAAAATTATTATTTCCCCAAATGTTTACTTAAAGTGTACAAATTACCAAGCACCATTCTAGATTGGCATCAGAGCTTAAGTTATGAACATCCTGTTTGTATAAGGCTATAGATGTTAGTGGAATCCCAAAATCCATTTGCTGCAGGGCCCACGTGAATTAAAGGTCTGGTGAATCCCCTCGGATGGCAGTCCAGAGATGTGAAGAGCTTTGCTATCAGACATAAAGCACTGTAAAGTCAATTGTTGCAGATGTAGTTAGGTAAAAATCTAATACCGTATCATTCGATCTCCCTTTGACCCATTTTACAGTTGTTTTAGTTTTTAATATTTTTCTGCTTGCTTTTTTGATTGAGGTTTTTCTGTTTTGCATCGTCATTGTGGTTGGCTTTGTTTGTTTGTTTACTTCCTGTGTGTATTTTGTCTGATTTAATCCAGGATAGGCAAAACTATACAGACAGTAATTGGATTATTAATTACCTAGGGGAATGACAGGTCAAGTTTAGGGGTAAATGAGGAGGTAATAACAATGAGAAGAAAATGTTTTAAAATTGATTGTGATAATGACTGCACAACTCTTTTTAATCTGATTTTATAATATGTGAAATATATGCCAATAAAAGTATTTTTAAAAATAAATACCATATTAAAGGAAGAAGTTCCATACTCTTTGGAGGGGTATTCCATAATCAAATAAATATTTAATTAAATATTATGTATTAAATTCTATAGAGAGCATAAATGAAGATGATGCAATATAAGGACAACGAAGCTCCATTAGACTGGTTGGTTGAAAAGTCATATCTGAGAGGATAATATATGTGCCCTTAAGTACATAGACATACTCTTGATAATCCAGGAGAATCATACTCCACACTAAAACTATAAATGAGAATGTGCTCCCCTTTTTCAGAGACCCCCAAAGAAGTGCAGGGTGACTTGACAATAGCAGCGCAGAAGAAAGTTGAAAAGCAGGGCGAAGTAAACAAGACAGAATTACTAAGCTGTTTCAGTGAGAATGAAGAGCTGTGTGTATTTCAAGAGGGCCTTCAAAAAAAGGGAGCCTTCCTCTTTTGGGCTGCCCTTCTACTGTACTCAACACGATGTCTGTCCTTCTCCAAGGACTGACCTTTCCGGACAATATGTCCACAGTATGTAAGAAGTATTGCTATCCTTTCCTCAAAGGAGCAGTCTGGCCTTACTTCTAACAGAGATCCGTTTGTCCTTTTAGCAATCCATGGTACTTTCAATATGCATCTCCAGCACCACAATTCAAATTCATCAATTCTTTTTCAGTCTTACTATACTTATTCAAAGTCCAATCTTCACAGGCACATGGCTTGGATCAGGCACACCTTAGACCTCATAGTAGCATCCTTGCTCTTCAAAACTTGAACAAGTGCTGCGCAGGAGATTTATGGAATTTATTTATTTATTGTAATTTAACTACTGCTTCCATGAGCATTGATTGTGAATACAAGCAAGACAAAATCCTTGACAACTTCAAACTTTTTTTTACCATTTATCATGATATTACCTATTGGTCCAGTTCTGAGTAAATAATTTTACACTCCTCAGTTTTACCATCAAAGCAAACTAAGTGCCCATAAGCAAACAGTACTATCTCAGGATGTGTTTTTGAAATTTCTCTAAATGGGGTAGGTATTTGACTTCTAGTAAAATGAACTATAAGAATTTTCATGTTCATGCCTGCAAAATTATCTTTAAACAACTTTGATCACTTTATTAAATTATCTTAAATTCGTAACCACACCAATTTCAAAGAAAATGATGCAAGATATATATACAGTATAGATTATAACTCACTGTAAAGAAGACCAACATTTTCACAATTGGGCCAATGGGTAATATCTTGATAAATGGAGAACATATTCAAGTTGTCAAGGATTTTGTCTTGCTTAGATCCACCATCAATGTTTATGGAAACAGCAGCTGAGAGATCAATCAAAGCATTGCATTGGGTAAAG
>NW_022109767.1:16151907-16153926 GCF_000313985.2 Echinops telfairi
TTACAACAATGAGCCTGTTGCATTTGTCAGGGTACCAAGAACTGTCCTGGGAGAATTTCTTTGGGACACCTTACTTTGACTATACTACAGCCCTGAGCTTGCTCCTTTAGACTGCTGGGTGTTGCCAAAATTCAAAGCTGACTGAAAAGAAACCGAGTTAGTTCCTATCGAGACAGGTGTTAAGTTGAAGAATATAGGGTTCTTCAGGGGAAGCTTAGAGAGATGGAAACTGACTTCAGAAGTATTAGGGTAGATCAAGAAACGGCTAGTTCCTGGAAGAGGACCTCATGCTTGGTCAAGTAGGTGGGGAGCACAAAAGAGGAAGACGCTCATTGAGATGGACTGACGCAGTGGCCCCGGCAAGGAAACATTTGTCAGATGGTGCGGGTCTGGGCGGGCTTTATCCTGTTCTGGGTCCGGCAATTGTGAGTTGGAGCCAACTCGACAGCATGGAACAACTCCAATACTAGCTTCCCATTTTGATTTTGTTTCATTATGGTCTCTCTACCGATTATTCAAAGCATCAAGTCCTTGGTTTTCAATAGTCTTTTCCAGCTTTCACATATATGTAAGGCTATTGAAAACACCATGCTTTGTCAAATATATCTATTTTTCAATGTATCTTTGTATTTTAATATCTGAAGTATAGATTTTCCCAACAATACCCATAATTTGATTTTTTGATTGTTGCTTCGATGGACATTCTTTGTAGATAAAATAAAATGAGATAACGGACAATTTCAACCTTTTCTCTTTTTATCATGGTGGTGGTTCATTTTGATGGATGTTGTTGTCTTCATATTTCTATTGACGTGTAATGCACAATAAAGGCTGCGAGGTTTCATCTTCATTAGTGAGTGCTTCAAGTCACCTACCCTGTCAGTGGACAAGGTGATTTCATTTGCATATAAAAAGGTATTACTAATTATTTGGCAGGTTGTTAGTATTCTTCGATCTTGAGGTCACTGTTTTTTCAGTTTTTCAGGACATTTTTTCAGTATACAGACTTGATAAGAATTGTCCAATGGTACATCCATGACACACATCTGTAGTTTTTGGAGTTTCGCACCTTGTTCAGTTCACATGATGATGTTTTTCTCTATGTCCTGGTTCCACAGGATCAGCATTTCTATTTTCAATGATAGCCATAATTACTTATGATCCACACAGTCATATATATATGCCTTTGCATAGTCAATAAAATGATAAAACACCTAAAAACATCTTAATGGTGTTTTCTTGTTGCAGCAAGATCCATTTCACATAAACAATGATATACCTCATTGCGAAATTTTTTTTCTGAATCTGACTAAATTTCTAGAAGATCCTTGTTGCTGTATTCCTGTGAGTATTTTCAGATTATCTTCATCATAAATTTAGTTGCTTGTGACAATTATGATATAGTCCATTAATTTCTAAAATTTTTCTTTGTAATGTATATAAATATGGATCGCTTATAGTCAGCTAGGTGGGAAGCTCCCTTCCAAATTTCTGGGCATGGAAACTGAGTGCATCCAAAGTTTCACCAACCTGTTATTTTTACCTCTGCTGCTTATAGTGTCAATATTTTCCCTTCAATGACTAATAAATGTAGGCTATTTTTCACACTGATCTTATGTTTTTATTGTCTTAGGCCTCGTTAGTTATGACATCCTAATGTTCGTAGAAATAAGGAAGCTGATGACAGTGGAACGATGAATGCAGTATCGCTCTGAGTCTGCAAAACCAAACTAAACGCCTTGCCATAGAGTCGGTACTGACTCACCGGAACCCACCTGTGGATTTCCCAGACTGCATATATGTATGAACCGCTGACCATGTGGACCTCAGCCCAAGACATAACACTGCACCACCAGCTCAGCAAATTTGAAGGGGGAAGGGTACCCAGTTAGTTGAGATTCTTTTCAGCTCACTTCTGGCTTTAATGTAATATAATTGTCTTTTAAAAATGTCTACCTTTGGGGAGCTAGGAATCTACTTCAAGTTTAGCACAGGAGGAATGGATGAATGATGATAATA
>NW_022109767.1:16155016-16161486 GCF_000313985.2 Echinops telfairi
AGTTATGATAAACTACATTAGCTCTTGTTTGATGGTATTTGGTTTAACTTGAGAATCTCTTCTGTTATTAAGCAAACCAAAATTACTTTTGTTCACAAAACTGTAGAATTGTGGATGTATTTTATTTTTTGTTTGTTTTTGTTTATAAATTGCTTGCTAAGGGCATAACTATGGTGCACTGGCCAATTTACTACTGTGTTTAAATCACCCTCGACAGAGTGGAAGGCAAGATTCCAGAGGCTGGTTTCATGTTACCCCTCTTCTGTGTCAGAACTATGGAACAAACATGGGTTTTTACCTTTGCTACAAATATATTCATGAATTGGTGGAGCATACAGACTGTATGATTATAAAAAGTCCTTGAACATATAGCCAACCACCTTGTGGGAATGGGTCTCTGGACCTAGAGTTCAGGACATTTGTCTCAGGGGACAGCTAGGCCAACAGTCATAATCTACAAGGACAATGTTCTATGTCCTACTATGATGAGTAGCAGCTAGGGTTTAAATAGCTTGTGAGCAGCCATCTAAGGTATAACTTTGGTCTGTCCCTGTGTCGAGGAAATATGAGTTGAAAATTAAAGAGACATAAAAATAATTTGTTCAATAGACTAATGGATTTCACAAACACTCTTCACTAGAATTAGATGGCACCCAGTTACTACTTCTCTGTGACTTCTCTGAAAGAGATTACATTATAAGATCCTATCCAGAATGGAAGGAAAAAGGGGAGCATTTTCAGTGAGAAATTGATCGAACCTCTAATAGTATGGCCCTTAGCCACCCTTCAGATCTGGAAAGAAACACCCCCATGGGGAACTTTTCAGCCAAACAATAAACCAAATCAATTGTCATAGAGTTGATAGCAACCTCACATAAGGTTTCCAAGGCGGTAATCCTGTATGAGAGCAGGTAAGTGTGACTTTCTCCTGCAGAGAGGCTGGTAGAGTTCAACAGAAGACTTTGCAGCTACCAATCACAATGCGAACTGCTGGCAGCACCAGGGCTTCTTTAACAGACAGAGCTAAAAAGGGTATAATGATAACAGGGAGGCACACACATCTTAGAAAAATAAAACATTTGAGATCAAATGAGCAGCAGTGATCCACAAAAAGTGAAGAAGAATTAGGAAAGAAGGGGGAAAGGAAATCAGACACAAAAGGAAGAAATCAGATAAGTGACAGTTCTTTGTAGGTTATAGGCAATGAGATCAAACAAAATGTGTATCAATAGCTGATTGAAAAATTGACTTGTTCTCTAAATAACCTCATTCACAATCAAATGTTTTTAAAAATGAATACTTTAATTTTCCTTTTAATAGTTTCCAAATTATCCACTACATCCAGTTTATATGCCTTCATTCATTTTAAATCTTTAGACATAAACTATAAATTGCTTTTCATTCTAAATATTCTGAGCACACTGCGCTCAGTCTGATTTTCATGTGATTGGTTTGACCATTACTTATCAATGTTCAAATGACTTAAGATGACTGATGCCAACCTTTTATCAAACAAACTATAGGAACATCCTGTTTAAAATAAAGATCAAATGTACTTTTGCTTAATGATATTCAGTGGCATCACTGAAAAATAATGTCATCCATTTGCCCAGTGCTAGGCCCTGGTGCTTTCATTGCCTCTGCCCAGTTAGGAAAGTCAATTTTTAAGGAACCAGGGGTGTGATGTCTGGTATGTATTGTACTGCTAACCTCAAGGTCACGTGCTTTGAACCAACCAGTCAATCCACAGGAGAAGGACGGGGTTATAGGCTCCTGTAAAGATTATATATTCAAAAACTCTATTTCATGTCACTCTGAGTCAGAATTGACTCCATAGAAGATGGTAATATTTACAAAGCATCATAGAATAGATTAAATTCAATGATGATTTCCTGTAGTCTGTTTTAAGTGTATTTGTGGCATTAAAAATTACTCTAAAATAATAAATTTATAACATAGACAAATGCTATATTATTTTAAAAACATAATAAATATTTTGACCAGTAAGTTTAAAAATCTTTTTTTTTTGTTATAACTGTAGATGGCACCATAAATAAAATGTTTCAAATTAACATTTCATAGTTCATAGAAATACACAGTTAAGGTAAGAGGCATGTATGCCCGTGACCATGTTAGGGGCAGTTACATAATCTACTGTCAACTTGAGTGAAGACGTGGAGTCTAAGTTGACAATCAGGTTATAGCCATTGAAGCCTCTGTGTGGGCATGATCTTCTCCTGGGGATTCTGAGAACTCCTGTCTTCCTCCCTGGAGGCAAGAAACACTTCATCTTCCTGCTGACAAGACACATGGAGCCATGCTGACAGAACCAGAGCCCTAGGGCTGGAGGAGCCATGTGGAGACCCATGCCAGTGCTAAGATGCTTCTAATGCCATTGGATCCACAAGACTTTCCACACACTGGTACGTGATCTTCCTACATTTGGCATCATTACATGTGCTGCGTGAGCCTGAGGAGGATTTTATGGACCAGTACTGGACATATTGGCTAATATCAGACTGACAGACTTGATCTGGACTGGGTTGGGATATTTTCTCAATATACAATTACTCTTTTATATAAAACTCTTTCTTATACATATATGAGTGTCTCTGTATTAGTTTCTTTATTCAACCCAGACTAACTCAATATGCAATACTTCTATCCCCTCCCAAAATAATTGTGGTCATATAGCTTTGACCTCTGTTTAGGCAAGATATTTACCTCTCTTTGCTTTAATCTGCATTAAACACTGTTTTCTTTACCACTATCGCTCAAAACTTAATAGCTTTCTTCAAGACGCCAACCCCACTTGAAATCACCAGTCTGCTTTGTCACTGAGAGAGAAGCTGAACATCTGTTTCCCCCTCACCATGTCCACTTCTCAGGGAAAAGCAGCTGCAGCTGTTTTCTAGTCAGTGTTTTCATTTTGTGGCCAGGATCATGGAACGATTGATATCTTTTTTTGTATGTGATAATCTTCGTTCTATGAATGAAAGATTTTTAAAAGATGTTTTCCTAATGTACACACAAAGTTGCACCTTATGGCTTTTGAATCACCCAGAGGATTTCATCTTAACTAGAATTTTAATCTAACTTTCCTCAGAAATGATATTCAACTTTACTTCATTATTTTAAACATATTATACTGTCTTATTTATGTTACGTTTTGTCATTTGTAAGCCAAGCCCACAGCACAGATGTGGAAGATGCTCTTATTCTAGCATTTTCAGCTCAGTGGGAAGTGATACTCTAAGTGCTCCCTGTGGTAATTCTTCATCTGGAACCTTTTACCCTCTATTTGCTCTGTATATAAACTTTTACTATAAAGAGCCCCAGTACTAGATAACGAATCCTATTTGTTTCAGGAATAATATATATTTTGTTAAAGAAATGAAATTACTATTTAAAAACCCTTAAGTGTCACTTAATAGATGTCAATGAAAAAAACAAACACACTGTGCAAAAGCACGGGTGACTCGTATTCATAAAGGATACCTTATTCTGGTGACATGCAAACAGAAAGCCCCTAAGGCTTTGCCCTGTACCTGCCCTTGCATTAGTTTAAATTTTTGGATTGGATATTATATCTTAGCCTGAAACCTGCAGTATTGTGTGTAGGTGTCAAGATTTAAAATATGTTGGCCCCTTCTTTTATTTCTGTAATGTTTACTGAAGACATATGCATAATCAATGTAATACAGAATTTTGTTGTTATTGTTAGTTTCCATACCATTAGTTTTGAACACAGACGTCATTAGAAAATGGCATAACAACCCCACTTGTCTGTCGGTTTGTTGTACCATAGTGGCTTTCAATCCTGGGAGGTTCGCCACTGGCATTGCCAATGCCAGTGGAGTCATCCAAAATGAAGAGGTTTCAGTGGAGCTTGCAGACTAAGAACAGACTACAAAACAGGGATCAAGCTGCCCTCTTCTAGAGGTGCTATGACTTGCGGAAACATTGCCAGATACTGAAGGCCTAATGAGTGGAAGCAGATCATTCTCAGACATAATGCCAGAGAATGGCCTCTCAGCAAAGAAGGCACTGGGAATGTGACTGAGGAGAAGCTACTGACTGGAGCAACGCCTTCAGAAATAAAGGCTTCATGTGCTAATATGGACAACTCCAAATGAGAAGAAATAGCTACAAAATGATCTACTAATAATAAGAGCTTAAAATGTACAAAGTATGAATCTAAGAAAATTAGAAATCATCAAAAATAAAATGGAGCTCATAAAGATCAATATTCTAAGATTTAGTGAGCTGAAATGAGTTAGTATTGGCCATTTTGATTCAGAAAATCAGATGGATAACTATTGAAGAATTCTACCAATATCATCAGTCTGAAATGGATCAAACATGCAATCAAGACGCATTGATAATTATTGGCAATTAGAATGAGAAAGTTGGAGATAAAGAGGACGGAACAGTAGTTCAAAAATACGATTTTAAAGTTGATGGAGAAGCTCAATATCAGCAGCTAAAACCAGGCCAGAGGCTGACTGGGGAACAGAATATCAATTAGTCATATGTATGTTCAGTCTGTAATTGAGAAAATTCAAACAAGTCCAGAAAAACCAAAACTATAACCTGTAGTCTATCCAACCTAGATTTTCAGAACATCTCAAGACAGCCTTGCTGTAGTAAACACTAATGACAGCAGATCTGATGAGCTGTGGAAGGGTAGCTAGACCGTCACTCGTGAAGAAAGCAAAAGGTGGTTTCAAAGACAGGAAACAAAGAAAAGCTCTGAGGGTCTGAACATGATCTTATAATGACATGTGCAAAGACCAAGAGTTGGAAATCCACAAAGGAAGGGACTGTTCCGTATACCTTAAACCAAAGGCACAAAAGGAACAAAAGAAGATTCACGTTGCAATATTGAAAGATTCTATGGGGAAATTATTAAATGGTGCAGGGAACATCAAAAGATGATGGAAACAACATACAGAATCACTCTACCCAAAAGAACGAGTTGACATTCCATCATTTCAGGAGGTAGCATATGATCAAGAACTGTTTGTCCTGAAGGAAGAAGTTCAATCAGTACTGAAATCATTAGTAAAAAAACACAAGGCATCAGGAATGGATGAAATAACAATTGAAATGTTTCATTAAGTTGATGAAGCATTGGAAGCATTTATTCATCTCTGCTAGGAAATTTGAAAGAGCCCTAGTCACCCCGTTGCTTTAAAGAGGTCCATATCTGTATGCATTCCAAAGAAAGGTGATCTAACAGAATGCTCCAATTATAGAACAACATAATTAATATTAAGTGGGAGTAAACGTTTGCTGAATGGATACAGCAGTATATTGTCAAGGAGCTGCCAGAATTCCAGGCTGCATTCAAAAGAGGAAGTGGGGCAAGGGATTGTAGCAAAGAACACCAGTATGATAATTTTAAGGCATTTGACTCTGGAGACCATAACAAACTATGGACAGCTTTGAGAAGAATGTGAATTTCAGGACTCATCATTGTTCTCATACCGAACTTGTACAGGAATATAGAGGCATCTGGGCAACCAGAACAAGGGACTGCTGCATAGCCTAAAACCAGGAAAGGTGTGTAGCAGGGGGATAGCCTCTCGCCATACTCGTTGACTCTACATGCGGAGCAAATAGCAGAGCAGCTCTTTGATATGGAGAAGAAGATGGCATCCGGATTGGAGAAAGGTTTATTAACAACCTGAGGTAATGCAGATGGCACACCCTTGCTTGCCGAGAGTGAGAAGCAGTTGAAGCCCTTGCTACTAAAGATCAAGGATTGCGAAGAAGACCAAAATCCTCACAACTGGATCAATAATAAGTGGAAATGATCATCATGATAGGTGAAAAAAAGACTGAAGTTGTCAAGGATTTTGTCTTGCGTGGATCTACTGTCTATGCTCATAGATGTAGTAGTCAGGAGATCAAATGGACTGCATTGGGCAAATCGGCTGCACAAGACCTCTTTAGCATGTTGGAAAGCAGGGAGTTTACTTTGAGAACTATGTTACCCCTGACGCACGCCATACTTAAACTTGCCTCTGATGTGTGTTAAAGTTGGCCATGAAACAAGGAAGATCAAAGAAGAGCCTATGTGTTTCAAGAGTGGTGCTGGCAAAGAATATTGCAGGTCTCATGGACGGCCAAAATGACAGTTTCATCTGTCTTGGAAGAAGCAGGACTGAAGTGCTCTTGGAGGCGAGCATGGTGAGCAGTCATCTTACATACTTTCAGTGTGTTGGCTACAGAGAGCAGTCCATAGAGAAAGACATCATGCTAGGTAAAGTAAACAGCCAGCAACAAAAAGGAAGTCCTGCGACAAGATTGGTTTACATAATGGCTGTATCAATGAGCTCAGAAGGATGGTGAGGCTGGTACAGGACAGGGCAATGTTTCATTTTGTTGTGTGCAGGGTCAGTATGAGTCAGATCAGACTCGGAGGTAGTTAGTTTATTGTGCCAACCTGTTCAATAAACGAAGGG
>NW_022109767.1:16163212-16164154 GCF_000313985.2 Echinops telfairi
CCCTTCATAATTCACAATTTATTTTACTTTTGTCATAAGTTACACGACGTACACTTCTTTTATATCTTAACTTCTATATATTAGGATTCATTTTAAAGCTTGTGCTTTGCTCAGCACATTGTTTCCCTTTACAAACTTTACCTCAGATTATCCAAATACTCAGAAGGCTGAGACACATCTCAAGTCTACTTTTCACGCTTTGATTTAATTTCACTTTTCCCCCTTGACTTATGGAATATTGATATTTGTTCACAGTTTTCCAAAGCTAAGATTAGAAACTAAAATAATATATCAAATATGATATTTCTTAATTTATCCATTTTCAGCAAGTGAATCACCTCACTGCAGAATTCATGTGGGAGTCTTCCTAAAATAGTTAATAATATTTATCTGCACTGAGCAAATCTGCTGTAAAACACTTCTCTATAGGTTGAAGAATCAGGATGTCACTCTGAAGACTAAGGTGAACCTGGTCAAAGGTATGGTGTTTTCAATCACCTCATATCAGTATGAAAGCTGTACAATGAATAAAGAAGAATGCACAATAATTGACAACCTTTTGTTATCAAAAGGATCCCTGGTTGGAGAGTGGTTACACACTGGGCTGCTAACGATAATGTTAGTGGTTCAAAACAGCCAGCAGAGTTACTGGCAAAGGCATCTTTCTGTTCTTATAAACTGTTACCCAGTCTTAGAAACTCACAGGGTCAATTTTGTCCCGTCCTAAAGGGTCACTATGAGTCAGCAATGACGTGATAACAGTGACTTTAGTTTGGGGTTTTGGTCTGTTTGGTTTGTGTTTAGACTGCATCTTTAATATCTCTAAAACTTAAAAGTACCCACTGATCTGATTTTTAGTTCTTTGATGTCTGATAACTGGTCTGATCAGACATTAAAGAACTAAAAATCAGATCAGGGGGTGCCCACCTTCCTGATACGATC
>NW_022109767.1:16165249-16193508 GCF_000313985.2 Echinops telfairi
AACCTTAAGGTCAGTAGTTTGAAACCTCCAGCTCTTTCTTGGGGAACAATTAGACTTCCTGCTCCCATAAAGCTTTACAGTCTTGGAAATCCACAGGGTCCCAATCTGTCCCGTAAGTCAGAGTTGACTCGATGGCGTTGGTGAGTGAATCAACTACGAAAGATGACTATAGCTTAGAAAACAGGACCTTGGTTTGTTTTTCTTAATTTAAAATGTTTTTGGTTAAATATTTAATCTAAAATGGAAACAATTTCCTTATACTTACTACTATAGCATTATACAATATAGATAATAAAATATAGCTATTAAATTTGAAATATTAGACTAAATAATTTAGAATATTAAAAATGCTTTTAATGTAGTCATTTAGAAATCATTATACATATTTTCTGAGTGTTATTTAATTTGAATTTATATCATTAATACATTCTGATTGATGTAAAACTGGAACAATAAATATTTCCCCAGAAATTAAATTCTCAATCAAGTGTAATTAGATACTAAGATTTTCATACATTAAAAAAAAGAGTTTGTTGTAAAAGCATTTTGTAACTTTATTTTCCTTGCTATACATTTCCTTTAGCTGACATTATTATGGAACTCATATGTAAGTTTATTAACACAGTGCTGACTAAGTTTTTAAAGAAGGCAAAAACATTTTTATATGAGATGTTTCTAAACGGAACTATATTGTCAAGATTTTCTACAATGAAGATTAGAGGAAGCATTTTTATTGCGGCTGTCAGTGTTGTAGGGTCCACCCTGCTCTTAGCAAGCCCGGGGACAGCAGATTGAGATGATGGTCGGTTCGACACCATCTCCATCATCATCCCTATATTTGAGTGATATCATTCTATGTCCTTTACTGAGTATGGCCTGAATATCTAGAAGCCCACTTTCAATGCACTATTTTTGAATTGTCACTAGTCGAATTTTACTTATGGGTATATTAGTGGTATTTTTGTTTGTTTTTTGTTTCTTTGTATTTTTCTGCAGATCCATTTTCTTTTCAATGACCACAGATGTGGGCCTCTTCGAGTTGTTTGATCAGATAGCTTTCTTCCAAAGTTCTTGACAGAGAGGAATGGATGGCCTCCAGCACCCTATTGACTTTTTGCCAATGCCGTTAGGGTTGACTAGAGAAAGAAATCCAGAGACACTCACTTGTGTATAAGAGAGAGCTGTATGTCACCAAGCAATGACATATCAAGAAAACATCCCAGCCCAGTCCATTTCTAGTCCACACGTCTGATCATAGTCTGTCAGTCCCTCTTCAGACTCACTTGGCCACATGCAATGATGTAGAATGCAATAATATCGCAGGCCAGTGGGTGCAAAATCATGTGGATCCAATATCCGTGGAAGCACTACAGGAGTCCAGCATCTCCGAAGGTGTCTAACAAGCAGGATGGTGAGGGCAGAAAGAGAAAGGCCAGGAGCCAGAGAACTACACTTCTCAGTTACAATTCCAAGGGAGGTCAAAAGACAGTGACCTGATTGACAGGTTAAATTCCACCCATATCTTCTTGTGCCATGTTGGTGCCAAAAACCCTAACCAAGACAAATGCCTTCAGTGCTGTTTAGACTCCAACATAGCCACAATTTTGAGTATGACATAGAAATGGTAAATATTTCATTCTGTTTAATACAGATCCAGGATATGAAACTTAATAAAATCACTTTAAAAGCAACAACTAACCAAGATTACCTTAGGTTCATGGCTCAGAGTAAAACAGGTTGCTAAGCACTCAACTGCTGTGTGAGGTCGGTAGTTCAAATACACCTGGAATCATCTCACTCAGGTCTGATGATCTTCCATTGAAAGATCACAACCTTGAACTCCCTGTGGAATAATTTTGTTGTGCACACATGAGTTCTATGGATTTGAACCAACTCAACAGCAACCATCAACAACAACTAATAGCACTAAGTTGTTGAGCAATCTAATATGGGATCTAAAATTTAAAAAATAAAAATTTCTCTGAGCACATGGATACATAAAGAGAGTGTCTCTTATCCAAATGTAAAGCCTACTGAATGAAAAGAGGATCGGTTGTACTTAGGGAAATTATTCTGCCTTTTCTGACTTTGCCACAAGTATATGAAATGGTCAACATGGGAAGATTTGGGTTCATGAACCTTGAGCTAATAAATTTTTTTTTAAACCACAAGAAATCACTGTGGTTCATCACTCAGGTTATAAACTGAAGAAGTTGAAGGGGATTTTGACTCAAATATATCTCATAATGTACCACAAAGAGTACATTTGTGAATTCATTCTATTCTTATTTCCATCCAGAGTTACTAATGTATATGAGAATTGACCATAATTAGCATCGGGAGGAATACTGACTGGTACTTGACTCTCACAATTAGCCTTTTAACTTTCCTTCTTTACTTAAGTAGTGAAAAAGAATGTCACATATTCGGGTGATTGCATAGATTAATGCCATTTTTTTAGGGTAAGGATTCATGTTATGTCCCTTGTTTTTAGCTTATTTAATCACGTTGAAAATAAATTATTCTTGGAAAATATAAATGTGTGATCAAAACTGCAATTCGTGTTAACTCCAATTACAAATACCCTTTATGAAGAGTGGCTATACTTGAACAAAACAACAAAATTTGTGTCATTTTTATGAAATGTTTGTTAGTATATAATTTACTGTTTAACCCAGAGTAACATGAACACCACAAATAACCTCATTGTAACTGCCAGCACCAGCAGTACTTCTTACAGCCCTATAGCAGCTTACTGCCTCACTCCACTCTACAAAGCCTTGAGTCCCCCCAATGATGTAGAGCCCCAGGGACTAAGTGCAGCATGCAGATCCACCATGTTGGTTGTACACTAGGCTGATTGAAGATGGAAAACCAGAAGTTATGAGTAGTCTTGATATTCTCAATGCAAGTATTTGTCAGTTGATGAAAGAACAAAAGCCACAAAAAGGTATTAAAACTTTGGAACAGTTGAAGCTCAGGAATGTAGTGCTATATGACATTAAACAAACAAACAAGACTGTCCCACAAATTCCATATCAATTGCTGAATATTTCCACTTTTCGAGTCATCGAAAAAAGAAATAACATTTATTAGCCTTTTTGAATTTCAAAGATAATAAATATCTCCTTACTCTATGCTGCTCCATCATCTTTTTCAAAAAGTCTTTATAAATTTACCAACCTTGAATTGCATTCAGCTTGCTAGAAGATTTTCAGCTGGTTCAGTTTGTATATGACACTTCAAACTAATTAATGTTTATGCTATTATTCTATATTGCATGTTTGAATGCTCATGAGACTACACCTATTTTAATGAGACATATTTTAATGCTCATGGGACTACACCTATAAATTATACAAAGTTTTCCTGCTAAGAAAGTTTCAAAACATCTATGGTGTAAATACCCTCATGTGTTAATTTTAGTAATCTGTGAGCATAGCATATACATACACATATGATATACATTAAAAACATAAAACCTTCAATGCACATCTAAAACTTGGAAATTACTCCTCTCAATATAGAGCACAATTATTTTAGACCTCCTATTTTCATAGATCCTGCCTTATATAACCAATAAATATTGAGTTGTAAACTCTAAGAGCTTAGAAATACCTAAATTGCAGTTATGAAATCAATGTTCCCTCAGTCATCTAACATGTGGCCAGTATAATATATTTCAGAATAAATAGACCCGACAATAACCATGCAATAAAGCAAATAAAAAAAGATGGTTAAAAAGTTAAACCAAAAAAGGATGATCATAAATACCAATTTTCTATCTTAGTGCTGAAATTATTTTCAAGCAACTTGAGATACTTCATGTTTTATGAAATCAAAATTCGAGAAATAAATGAGAGGACAAGTTATTTGCTGAACATGGCATGGGAGATACACTGCTCTTTTTTTAATATATTAGAATGCCTGACAGGAGGTATAGTTAAGAAACACTCTCAAAAAAAAAATAGAAAATATATTGACTTATATTGACATATTTTTTAAACCAATCTATTATTCCCAGGTTTCAGTGCATTATAAAAAATGAGAATAATGTATTATAGGATAAGAAATATTTTCTTGCTGTAGAGGTTCCAGATGTTTTGCAGCAATGCCTCGCAATGCTCTTGGAAGCAGTGATGAAGCAAAGATGTTTCAGGAACTAAATCAGTAAAGAATTCTTTGTAACCTGATCGCAGATGTAGAATTGAGTCGGATGGTCATTATTCCACCTGTGCTACTCTCTCGCTCATGAGAAAGCATGCATGGGTGGCATCCAGGGACACTGGAGAGTAAACAAAATGGGAAATAGTATCTTGGAGCTATTATTGACAGAACCCCACTTTCTTTTTTCATGGAAGATACCAGCTCCCTGCGAATGCACATAGATGTTTTGCATAAACAGACATTATGAGAGTGGTCGTGAGTATGTTGTATAGCCAGTTTGCCTATTTTAATGAAAAATCAAGTTTTTAATCTATAGATCCATTTTTCCCTATTAAATATCACTTGAAAAAAATAGAACAGTTTTTAGCCTTTTGAAAGCGGTTTTTGAAATGACTATTTTTAAAGCATTTACTCTGTGGGGTATGTGACTTTGAGAGGCCCTCCGTGCATCTTTATGAAGTTAGACTTGACTGATTTTCAAATGTTTCAAATAAGGCTTGATTTTGTAATAATGTGTTGACAGAATACCGGTAGGAACTTCTAGAAGTGACTGAATTAGTAAAAATATAATAGTAAGTATATCTCGTGAATTCATTTTTCAGTTATTTATTAACATCATTAATATACAGGAATTAGATTTTATAACTCTAAAAAGTAATAAAATAAATTTTGTACTCAGAACAAAATTTCAGCTGCAAATATATTTATTTTATTAAAAATTATAAAACAACTCACATTTCCTTTTTAATACAAGGTTGTTATGTATCATTTTTTTCTGTTCATTATTTAAAGTTTTTCAAGAATATTTATTTCCATTCTCTTTCAAGTCTGCATCTATATTTTGTTCTTTTTGAAGTGTATGAAGGGAGACGTCGGACAGGGCAAGATATGACAAAGTACCCATTTATAAACTATCAAGGGCTCATGAGGGAGGGGGGAGCGGGGAGGGAGGGGAAAAATGAGAACCTAATGTCGGGGGTTTGAGTGGAGAGAAAATGTTTTGAGAAATGATGTACAAATGTGCTTTACACAATTGATGTATGTATGGATTGGGATGACAGTTGTATAAGCCCCTAATAAAATGTTAAAAAAAAAGAAAAAAAGAAAGAAACGGAAGTGCCTGAGAGAGTGTTGCAGAGGGAAGATGAATCGAAAGTATCGTTGTAGAGGCTGTCTTGTGCCATCCAGCATATTGCCAGGCCTTTCTTAGGTGGTACCCCTAAGGAGGTTCAAATTGGCAGTTTTTCGGTGACTAGCCCAGGGACCTTTCATCTAAAGATGAGAGTTAAACATAAACTATCACTGGATCCTGGCTCTCCCCAGCTTTAACAAAAAAGGGGAAAAAACCATGAAGCTATGAAATTAAATGTAAACTATGTATTAGATAATATAAGCACCGTGTTGTTGTTGTTGCCAGGTGCCATGGAGTCGGTCCCAACCCAAAGCTACTCATGCACAACAGAAGGGACCAAGGCCCGGTCCCGCGCCATCCTCCCAAGTGCCTCCCAATTGCACTATACTTAATGTTCATTATCTGAGTGGACTATTGCATTGCAGCGAGGTAGGAGATGACGGTCCTTGTTAAGTGACAGATGCTGAACTCTTAGCGTCGTGTCACTAGTGAGAGGTGAAAAACAGAGGAAGGTCAGCAAGTAATGAGAAGGTGATTTTCACAAAGGTCTCAAATGCTGTACCTGGCTGCGGGGTTTTGGATCATCACCCAGGCAACAACCCGAGTTTCCCACGGCAGGGAAAGCAGGCAGCTGGGTGACCCCCAGAGCGCCCCAGACCTTCAAGGACTCTGCCAGGAGCGCTTTACCACAGTGCCACAAAGGCGTGGGGTCACGGCCCCCCAGCACCCCTCCGCACGACAGCGCCACGTGGTGGCCTGCGCACTTCCTGGGGTTGCGTCAGGGGCGGTTGTGATGTCACGTGGCCTCGAACCCCCGGCACCGTGGGCTGCTTGCCCACTGCCTTTCCCACGGCTCAGCGATCATGGCGGCTGTGGCAGCACTGCTGCAGAGGGCCAAGGCCTACGTCAAGACCAAGGAGTTTCGGGACTATATTACCAGCACGCACTTCTGGGGTCCCATGGCCAACTGGGGCCTGCCCCTGGCCGCGTTCAAGGACACGAAGTCGTCCCCGGAGATCATCAGCGGCCGCATGACGGCAGCGCTCATTTTCTACTCGCTGGCCTTCATGCGCTTCGCTTCCCGGGTCCAGCCTCAGAACTTGCTGCTGCTGGCGTGCCACGGCACCAACGTGGTGGCGCAGAGCACTCAGGCCACTCGCTACCTTCTTTACCACTATGGCGGGATCGAGTGGACTGCCCATGCTAGCAGCCCTGCAGCGGCCACAGCCCCGGCCTCGAAGCAATGTTCTAAATGACCGAGGGCGTTGGATCAAAGCCTTGCAGCTTGCCAACACTGGCCGATGTAAAGCGTTGGTTGTGACTCTACAACAGTGTTCATCTGCAACCTGCGACTTGGTTCATTAAAAAGAAATTTGCACTGAAAAAAAAATATATATATCTATATATATTTCCCCAGGAACATTGTGGCAAGGTGAACAATAACTTTTACTACTAATTTTGGAATATTTGAGAAATAAATTAATGTAAAAATCTTTAAAAAATACTGGTCAGTTTTTCCATGCTTTGTTTGTTTGAAATAAACTTGTTTTTCACTAAAGACTCCAAATCTATTTCAGTTTTATTTTTCTACTTTTTATTTTCTTAACTTCTCAGACCACTACTTAGGTTGAAGGGATCAGAAATATGGAGAATTTTTAAATTTATTTTTATTCTTCAGGAAACATACCCTATATATTTACACAACCAATCTCAAGAAATGAAGATGTAAGTATGACCTGTTATTCTTTCCACATGTTTCTATTTCTCCCCCAACTCCCCACCAGCCTTCTCTATTTCATGATTTTATTAAACTATGCTAAATGATTTCTTATCATTAAAGTATTGTGCTTTTTGAGTTATTTTCTTTTAGCATAATTTTGAAAAAAATCCTGAGTTGTCCATGAAATGTTTTTTTATCCTATCAAGAGCTTCTGGGAAAAGCTTCATTAAACAACATTTTATTAGACATTATTGAAGGGACTTTTGAATCATATCCCAAGAATGATGAAAGGTAAAATTCAGATACCAAATGTGAATACGTGATGATTGAAAACACATATTTTATAAATAAATATTTGATAAAATGTTTATAATCTAAATCTTCTTTTCCTTGCAGTTCTATATATTTTTATTTTGTTCAAAATTTTTAAATATATTAAGCTTTATTTTCTATTGTGTAACGAACAGTATTTCCAGTTAACTTTTTCTGGTGTATATTACAACATAGATATAAATATATTTACAGTGGTAAGGTTTTACATTATTCTTATGAATTTCAGATGATTTTGTTGGGTTTTCCACACATTCAATCATCTGCTCTCATTGTCTTCCTTAAAAGTGATATTTCCTTGATTTAAAATATAAAATATCACATGTATTAACACTTCACATTTATACAATGTACCTGAGCACAGACACATTGAGTTTTTTACTGCTTACATTTATTAGGAGATCTAAAATAACGTTATGTGAGCATGGTGGAAGCAATCTTTGCTTTGACTTTAACGAAAATGCTCTCCGTGTTTCATCATCAAGCATGATGTTTATTTTTGCTTTATTGTCCCTCTTTCTTTCAGGCCAAAAATAGATCCAGTGATTTTAATTAGGATTGTAGTTACCAATTTGTCATATGCTTTCAAATTTTATGAAAATAAATTATTACTGTTCTGCTCTTAAACATAAAATTATGATTTCACAAATATAAGTATCCTCTGGATCAGACCAAATTAACTCAACTTTTAAAAAGAATGCTATAAAAACAGTGTTCAAACTGTGTGATAAACTATTCCCTTAAGCTGTTAAGAAAAGTGAAGGATCAGAGTACTTACACCCTCTGAAGAGAAAGAATTACAGCCTGCCTGCTTTCTAATGAGGTTGAAACAATTAACTCTAAAATTGATTGCAGTCAGTTAAAGAGGCAGAGTTCTTGCTTTGCTTTTTCCTTACATTCAAATGTAAAAGGTAAACATTATCTGTCTGCCAAATTATTTTATTTCATCTGAAATAAAATCTTTAACACTACTGCTTATGTTAGCGCAAAAGACAACCATTGTTTGATTAAAGAGGGGTGTGTGTGTGTGTGTGTGTGTGTGTGTGTGTGTGTGAAGGAAGATTGTAAATTAAGGAAATGTGTATCCAGTGCAGGAATTGGGCCCGATCTAACCCCCTACATCTGGGCGAAACATCAAGGTCATGCAACAAAGCAGCAAGAGAGCAAAGCAATGGAGTCCCTGAGATACAAAAAGGAGACTTTGGGGCCAGGGTGTTACACACCATCAGACTCTACCGGAAAATACCTATAAAGGTCCACAACCAGACCTGGAACTATTTATAGGCTTTTCTTTTTTGGTGGTTTATTTTGTTGTTGTTTTCTCTTGTTTTGTTTTCCTTTGCTTTGCTTTGTGCTTTTTATGGTCTATGCATGTCTATCTAGATAAGACAAATGGCCATCCAGCTGAGAAGCAACAAAGCCAACATGGAAGAAGAACACCAGCCTATATGATCATTAGGTATTGATAGAATCAGGTATCAGGCATCAAAGACCCCAAACAAATATTATATCAATGTGAATAGGGTGGAGAGCGGAGTGGATACCCAACACCTTCTGTAGATAACTGGACATCCCCTCACAGAAGAGTCACAAGGAACAGATGAGCCAGTCAGAGTGCAGTAGAGCACCGATGAAACATACAACTTTCTTCTAGTTTTTTAATGCTTTTTCTCTCCCTACTATCATGACCCCAATTCTACCTTACAAATCTGGCTAGACCAGAGCATGGACACTGGTACAGATAAGAGCTCACAACACAGGGAATCCAGGACAGATAACCCCTTTAGGACAATAATGAGAGTAGCGATACCAGGAGGGTAAGGGGAAGGTGTGGGGAGAGAGGGAGAACGGATCACAATGATCGATATATAACCCCCTCCCAGGGGGACGGACAACAGAAAAGTGGGTGAAATGAGACAGCAGTCAGTGTAAGACATGAAAAAAATTGTAAGTTATCAAGGGGTCATGAGGGAGGCAGGATGGGTGGGGTAGGGTGGAAATTAATTCATACCAAGTGCTCAAGTAGAAAGCAAATGTTTTGAAAATGATGATGTGAAATTATGTACAAACGTGCTCGACACAAAGGATAGATGTGTGAGTTGTGATAAGAGCTGTCAGAGCCTCCATTTAAATGATTTAAAAACTAAGAAAAAAATGAGTATCTACTACTGTTTATAGAGGCTTTAAAAAGGGTGTACAAAAATTCCATTAGTTTTTTTTATCATTTTATTGGGGGCTCGTACAATTCTTATCACAATCCATACATATATTCATTGTGTCAGCACAGTTGTACATTTGTTGCCATCATTGTTCTCAAAACATTTGCTTTCTACTTGATCCCTTGATATCAGCTCCCTCCCCACTCCCCTTTCCCTCATGAACCCTTGATAATTTATAAATTATTATTATTTTGTCATCTCTTACACTGCCCTATGTCTCCCTTCACCCACCCAAGGAGGAGGTTATATGTAGATCCTTGTAATCGGTTCTCCCTTTCTACCCCACCTTCATTCCACCCTCTCGGTACTGCCACTCTCACCACTGGTCCTGAAGGGGTGTCCTGGATTCCCTGTGTTTCCAGTTCCTATCTGTACCAGTGTACATCCTCTGGTCTAGCCAGATTCCTAAGGTAGAATTGGGATCATGATAGTGGTGGGAGGAAGCATTTTAGAACTAGAGGACAGTTGTATGTTTCATCATTAGTTTTTAATTCCATTTTTCTGCTGACTTTTCTAATGCTTGTCACGAGTGTATATAAAGCATATAGCAAATAATTTAATACAATAATACATAAAGCATAATATAATATACAGGAAGCCCCAGTACCATTATGACATAGCAAGCAATCCAAGGTTGTTAGGTTCCATTAAGTCCATTCCAACTGTAACAACCCAATCAGTGTACCACAGAACAAAACACTGCTCCGACCTGTGTCGTCCTCACGAATGCTTCTGTTCCTGAACGGTTGCTGCAGCCACTATGTCAGTCCGTCTCATTGAGGGCTTGACAATGTGTCCAAACTCTGTAAGACAAAGTCCACCATCACTCCCTCTAAGGGGCACTCTGGCTGTACTTCTTCCAGTACCGACTGATGTGCCATCAGATGGTGAATGTCAACAGTATCACACCTTGCTGTGTTGCCAGAAGCCTGGGGTGCAACACAGCAAATCTGTGATGTATTATTATCAGGTCAACTCAAATTTCTAGATAAAAACAAGGCTAAATCTATCCTGGATTCAGAAGAGGACATAAAATTTATGATGTCAGATGGAGCTTGGCTCAAAGTAGGCATTACCAGAAAATGTTTGTGTTTTATTACTTACACAAAGACATTCAACTGTGTGCACAATAACTGGATAGCATTATAATATTTCATTTTTTCTTGTCTGGCCTTTGAAATATTCTAAGTAGCTCCTTGACTTCATACTCTCTCCATTCGTTTTACCTACTCTATGATTTAGAGCAAGTATCAGAATTTTTTCTGACATCCATTATGATCTTTTCTTTTTTTCCTGTCTTTTTAATGACCTTTTATTTTCTTCAAGAATGATTGTTGACATTTTCTCACAGCTCAGTGGGTCTTCTCTCATTAGTGTTCTGGGTTTGGCTGGGTAGACTAGAGAGAAAAAAATCAGAGACGCTCATCTATGTGTGAGAGATCTTTAAATCAATAAGTAATTATATTTAGAGAAAGCTGACCAGGCTAGTCCAAGTCAAGTTCATAACTCGGATAGTTGTCCATCCGTCCCTCTTCAGACTTGCCTGGTCACATGCCATGATGCAGAATGCAGGAATCACACAGGCTGGTGCATGCAAAGTCATGTGGCACCAATGGTGATGGTACCATCGCAGGACTTTGGCAGCTCTCAGAATGGCCCTCCAGCAGGAAGGCGAAGGCATGTCCATAGAGAAAGCCTGCCTCCAGAGAGCTATGTATCTCCCTTAAAGTCCAACGGAGGTCATCAGGCTGCGACCTGACTGACAGGATAAACGCCATCCCTACACTTTCATATAGCTTCCAGTTGACATGAAAGTATGTAACTGCCACATGCTCAATGTGTCACATATATTCTTGAGATGCTTTCAGATTTCAGGTGATAGAGCTTCAAGATCATATATTTGCTCTCCTGGACTTGTTTTAATTTTCTTCTGCTTTACCCTGAACTTGCGTTTGAACAATTGATGGCTTGTTGCACCATCAGGTCATGGCCTGGGTTTGGTGCTGATATTGAGTTTCTACAGCATCTCTTCCCATAGATAGAGTCAACTGGATTTCTGTGTATTCTATTTGGAGAAGTCCTTTGTGTTGCTGAAAATAAGTTGAGTAAGGTGTGTCTAGCAAGAGAAGCATGATGGGGTTTTTGGCCAAAACTGGCACACTGAGATGGCCTTTTTGGTCACACAGTGTTGCACAATCTTTTCAGAACCTCTAAATAGAAAGCTTGATGAACACTCTCACCTGGTATAATTAACTCCAAATGCACTATCCCCCTCACATCAAAAACTTAAATAAGCATGGTCTTGATCTTTGATTTCACTTGATGAGCATTTTGGGGGCCAGATGATGATGGAATGATTGATTTTTGCTTTCAAGGTCGTAAGGAAAGTATCATATCTCATAACCAGTGATGACCTTGGGGAAAACTCTGGGTCACTTCCCCATTGTAGAAAGCAATATGGTGTTACCTAAAATAACGGTAATGGGAATTCTATATGGTCAAATAATGCTTCTGCCGGGTATATACCTTATAGAAGTAAGAGATATAACATGAACAATTGCAGGGACTCTCATGTTCATGGAAGTACTGTCTATAATAGCAAAATGTTGAAAACAGCACAGAAGCCCATTAACAGAATAAATAAATTTTTGTACATACACACAAAGTTATATTCATCATTAACAAAACAGTGAGGAAACTATGAAATAACTCTTAACATGGATAGACCTGAAAAACATTATGCTGAGTAAAATTAGTCAATCACAAAATGACAAATATCATGACATCATTATTATAAGGACAAACACAAAGACAAGCATCTATTCTCATGGTTAGGTAATCGTATAGTCTGGTCTCCCAAACAAGGTGGTGATACATCTGACTAAAATGCTTATGATCCATTTACCACTCCCTTATTTGTACATTTTGAAAATAAGTTCATCATAGCCCAAGCTCAGCTGGTATCTTGTTTTTTTTCCCAATGGGGAAGGGGCAGGGCCAAACACTTCCTGTCAGAAAGCATTTTCCCATGGTCATCCCCAATTAATCCAAAACTCCTTGCTATTTGGTCTATGTTGACTTATAGTAGACTGTCCAATAATGATTGATCAGTGAATTTTAATAGGAATTCATGACCAGAGGAGGGGTGATATGTTTGATTTTAAAAGGGTGATGTCACTTCTGTTGGAAGCCTGACCTTCAGGAAAACGCTGAACATCACTTATATTATATTATATATTTATATATAATTATAATTACATAAGTATTATATTACTAATCATATATTTTTGACTAAGTTTCTATTTGGCCATCAGTAACCCTGACTGTATGCTATATAGGCTACTTTGATTTTACATTTAATCTTTTAGAGCTCTCCAGAATTCTTTATTGAAGAAATCAGAATTATATGGTTTGGATGACCCACTGAGAGAAACAAACTTTATCTTAAACATACCTGTTGCAGGTTAAAGTAACTGAAATACTCCTTGGACTTAAAGTTGAAACACCTTAATAAGGTAAGAGCAGAATACTACTTTTCCAAGAGTCTGGATTTGAAAGTCAATGGTCTTTGGTTCAAATCTCTGTCTTTTGAGGTTTCCCAGTAATTGACAATTTAAGATTACCATATGCTTGCTATTTTTACACTTGCTTTTTTTTTTGACATGTACTCCTGCTGGTATAGGTTTGCATTAGTGAATGAACATGAATGAAATGTTTACCTTATATCTAACCCTCATTGTTTTCTTTTTTATTTATTATTAATTGGGAGTTAATACATACATTACATAATTCCATAGTTCAATCATGTCAAGCATTATTGTACAATTTATACCATAATCCATTTCCAATCATTCTTTTCCTTCCTAGACTCCTTGATATCATTTCCCTTTGACCCAACCCCCCACACCCTCACCACACGCACACACACACACACACACACACACACACACACACCACTGTAACACCCCTGAAGCCCTTGCTTTCCTTATTGTTTTATCAGTCCTGGGTTTCATATACCACAAAACAGAAAACATCTAACACAACTTCAGGAGGGTGACCCCCAATGACCTAACACCTTGGAGATAAACCCTTATATGCACAAACAACAAAACAAAATACAGAAAATGTTGAAAACCAGATCAGGAGGTCCAGGATGCCTGGCGGGGTGGGGGTGGGGGATCAACTGACAAGATTTTAACTGTTTAAGTGCAGTTTTTTCCCTTTGATCTTTTATACTCATCTCTCCAATGCACTCCATTTAGTAACCGCTTTCCTCCCATCCCTCACTCAGGACAGAGGGAGTTAATCGGGACTAATTTCCTATGTAGTTCCCACAAATGTAGCTTGAGCTCACACTGTCATTGATAGTCTTCTGCAAAACAGATTCTCATAATTTGGGTTCTGATACTAATCCCTCCTTTGATCTCACATTATATGATTCACAATCCTTCAGGGACTGACAATGGCGTTCTTCTTCCAGTTGACATCTCACTTAGACGGTTGCTTACTTAGAGACAAGCCTTTCTTAAACAGGGTTCAGTTTCTTAAGTTTTTACCTTGTTTAAGTGAACATACCAAAAAAATGAACATACAATGGTTTTTGTTTAAAAAACTTTCCTTTGTATATTTTCCTTTTCTTAAATATCTTCTAAATTCTATGACATTGGCTAGATGAATGATACTATTATTACAATTACCAAATGTCTCACGGAGGTTATTGAAATTATATTTCAACCGGCTTATAATGCTGCATCTAAAGTGGAACAGGGCATATATAAACTTGAGATAAATAAATGGATTTTGAGTTTGCCCTAAATCATTAACTACAATCTACGAACATTTAGTTCTTACGCCCTGCTCAACACTTACGCTCATGAAGTGATCACTGAAAATATGGATGCTGTAACAAAGTGTGCTGAAGAGCTCACATGGTGCTCTCAGAAGTAACAGCATCTGGGGTCTTGAAGGCTTGTCTTAAAACAAGTAGCCATCAAAGTGAGGTGTCAGCTAAATCCAGATGGAAGAACACCAGCTCATGTGATCCAAAGATTGTACATAATCCAATTCAAGATCAGAAAGGGGAATTTTACGAGAGCTTAAATTCTGAGCGCCTGGTTTGAAGAAGGTTGTGGATAATAGCTTGTCTTCCTGTGGCGGCTTGTGCATTGCTGTGATGCTGACAGCTATGTCACTGTTATAGCCAATGTCAGCAGGGTCACCCAAGGTGAACGGGTTTCATTCAGCAGAGATTCGAGACTAGAAACAGACAACGAAAAAGACCTAGGATGCCCACTTCATTGGAAATAGTTACTGAAAACCTTATTCATAACTCCTAACAATGTCAAGTACTGAGGCCAAATGAATGAAAGCAACACACGGCCAGCGATAGTGCCAGAGGATAGGTCCCTTAGGTCAGAGGCCACTGGAAATTTGACTCAGAAGGAGCTGCTTTCTCAGTAGAGTTGACCATGAGAACATGAATGGAGAAGAGCCTGTGGGAGTGGAGCCTTTGGGATGTTCATTTGCTACTGGGAAGCAATCCAAGATAAGAAGAAAGAGCTCTACAAATCTTATAATTTGATTTTGGAATGTGCAAATATGAATGTAGAACAAAATAATCATATCATTGTAAATGAGGGTGCGTGCGGTGTGGAGACCCAAAGTCCTTCTGTAGACAACTGGACACCCCCTTACAGAAGGGTCTCTGGGAGGAGACAAGCCAATCAGGGTGCAGGGTAGCAACGATGAAAAACATGCAACTTTCCTCCAGTTCTTAAAGGCTTCCTGCCACCACTATCGTGATCCCAACTCTACCTTACAAATCCGGCTAGACCAGAGGATGCACACTGGTACAGATAGGAACTGGAAACACGGAATCCAGGACAGATGACCCCTCCAGGACCAGTGGTGAGAGTGGTGATACCTGGAGGGTGGAGGGAAGGTAGGGTAGGAAGGGGATACCGATTACAAAGATCTATATAAAACCTCTTCCATGGGGGATGGACAACAAAAAAGTAGGTGAAGGGGAGACGTTGGAGAGTGTAAATATGACAAAATAATAATAATTTATAAATTATCAAGTGTTCATGAGGGAGGGGGAACAAAGAGGGAGGGGGAAAATGAGAAGCTGATATCAAGGGCTCAAGTAGAAAGCAAATGTTTTAAGAATGATGATGGCAACAAATGTACATGTGTGCTTGACACAATAGATGTATGTATGGATTGTAATAAGGATTGTAGGAGCCCCCAATAAAATGTTTTTTTATAAAAGAAAAGAAAAATTGGAGGTATTCAAAAATGAAATAGAATAATTATTGATATCCTAGACAAGCGTGAACAGAAATGGGCCAGTGCTTATTTCAAATCAGAAAATCATAAGTTTTACTAGTCCAGGAATGGCACAATGCATTCATTGTGAAAAAGGATATTACAAAATCAATCATGAAGTACAATGTTGTCTGTGATAGGCTCATATACCTCTGCCTTCAAGGAAATCCAATCCATACAAGTATTATTCAAACTAATGGCAAACCACAAAATAAATTGAAGAATTCTAACAATGTCTTCAGTCAGAAATTGATCAAACTTAAAATGGCTATCCATTAAATAATTATTGGTGATTGAAATGCAAAAGTGGGAAACAATGAGGAAGGAACAGTCGTTGGAAAATAAGGAATTGGTAATAACAGCAAAGTTGGAGATCCTATGCTGGAATTTTTCAAGATGCAGGACTTGTTCATAGCAAAAATCTTATTTTTTAACAACACAAAAGGGGACTGTACACATGGACTTCTCCAGATGGAGTATGCAGAAATCAAATGGACCACGTCTGCGGGAAGAGGCAATAAAGAAGCACAATATCAGCATCTGAAACAAGACCAGAGGTGATGGTGGAATCAATTGCTCAAAGATAAGTTCAGGTTGAAGCTGACAAAAATTAAAATAAGTCCATGAGAGTAAAAAGAGTATCATGAGTCTAACCCACCTGAATTTCGAGACCCTCTCAAGAACAGATGTGACACATGGAGCATCAATCACCGGCGATCTGATGAGCTGCGGAAGTACATCACTGCCATCATTCATGAAGAAGGCAAAAGTCATTGAAAAGACAGGAAAGAAAAAACAGATAAACGTGGATGTCAGGAGAGATAGAAATGTGCTCTTTATTATAGAGTACCTAACGTAAATGGAAGAAATGGAAGCTGCACTGAAAGCCTTAGCCAAAGACAATGCTCCAGGGAGTAATAGTATGCCAACTGAAATATTTCAATGGAAGCACCGGAAGCACTTATTCATCTGTTCCAGGAAATATGGAAGACAACTGCTTAGTCAACTCTCTGGAAGAGATAGTTCCCATCACAAAGAAAGGTGACCCAATAGAATGCTCAAACTGTGAACAGTATCAATGATATCACATCCAGGAAAAATTTACTAAAGATTATCCAATAATGGGTATAGCAGTACATTGACAAGGGTTCAGGCTATATTCAGAAGAGGGCTTGGAACAAGGTAGATTATTGCTGATGTCAGATGGATCTTAGCTAAAAACAAAGAATACCAGAAAAATGTTTACTTTTTTCCCCCTAATTCACACACACATTAGTTTATTTATTTTCTAAAAATCATTTCATTAGGGGCTAATACAACTCTTATCACAATCCATACATCCATCAAGTGTGTAAAGCACATTTATACATTCATTGCCCTCATCATTCTCAAAACATTTGCTCTCCACCTAAGCCCCTGGCATCAGCTCCTCATTTTCCCCCCTCCCTCCCTGCTCCCCACTCCTTCATGAACCCTTGATAATTTATAAATTATTATTTTGTCTTATCTTGCACCGTCCGTCTCCCCTTACCCACTTTTCCTGACTATATCAAGGAATTCCACTGTGGGGCACATAACACATTGCGGATACCCTTCAGATGCATGGGGATTGGAGAATACTTCCTTGTGTTCCTAATGAACTTGTGCATAGATAAAGAGACAGTTGTTTGAAAGGAATAAGGGAACACTGCATGGTTTAAATCACAAAAGGTGTGCACCAGGGTTGTATCCTCTCACCATACTCATTCAATCTGTAGACTAAGAAAGCAGAAGAGAAGTTGGCTTATGGGAAGAAGAACATGGTATCAAGGCTGGAGGAAAGCTTAACAGCCTAAGATTTGCAGATGACACAACCCTGCTTGCTGAAAGTGAAGAGGACTTGAAGCCCTTGCTGATGTAAATCAGGAATTGTAGGCTTCATTAGGAATTACACCTCAATTTAAAGAAGACCAAAATCCTAACCACCAACAAAAAGGCAACATCATGGGAAATGGAGAAAAGGTTGCCTTTGTCAAGGACATTTGTCTTGCCAGGGTCCATAATCGATGCTCTTGTAACATTCAAGAGATCAAAAGATGTGTTGCATTAGGAAAATCTGCTGCACAAGACTTATTTAGCATATTGAAAAGCCACTATATTACTTTGAGGATTAAGGGGCACCTGACCCACGTCCTGATGTTTTCCGTTTCCTCACATGCATGAGAACATTGGCTATCGCATAAAGAAGATGGAAGAAGAATGGACGCATCTGAATTGTGGTGCTGGTGAAGAATATTGAAAATACTACAGACTGCTAGAGAACAACCTATAAGTCGCGGTAGAGGTACAGTCAGAGTGCTCTTCAGAAGCAGAGAGGGCAGGATTTTGTCCTACGTGCTTTGGACTTGTTGGTAAAGCAGAAGGTCAGAAAAGGAGAGGAAGAGCCTCCAGGGGATGGGCTGACACCATGGCTTCAACAATGGGTGTAGGTGAGGGAAGTTGTGAAGACGGCACACGATGGGGCAATGTGTCATTCTGTTGTACAACTGGTCGCTGTGGGTCTGAAATACCCCCGAACCACTTAACAACAATGAAATCCTAGCATAATTCAAGGAGCACGTGAGCCATGATATGTATAAATAATTGGGAAATGGAAAATTATTTTATTTATTCAATTATGTGATGGATACCTCTTCCACATATTGATCTTCCTAAGTTTTCTCATGTATTTCAAAATATTTTATAGTAACTATGGAATTTTTTTAAATGGCACAGAATGAAGCAACTGTGAATGACTTTTTGAAAGCTAAAATGACAGTGGGAATTCGAATTATAACATAGTGTAAAAGAAATCCTGTATATTCAAATAGGGATATCATGGTTATCATGAAATGGACTATGATTTAAAGAAAGATATATAATGGAATATTTAATGTAGGTTCAGTGTCTAAGAAAATAGCAAGAAGGTTGCTGGAATTTTGATTAAGAGTACATCAATTTTATATAATGCTTTCTGTAGGACTATATCTGAACTATATTCAATTTTATAATCCATGAGTATTCTATATTCCAAGAATACAGTTCTGTACTTGTAAACTTTAATGAAGCTGAAGTGGTATATAAAATAACTACTTTAGTACCCAAGTCCAGAATTCTAGGTAGATAAACTGCCTAGAAGTATTTGTTAATAATTTGCGAAATATTACTACTTGTATGTCATTGAATTAGGTAAAGTTGATAGGTTAAGTTAAATGTGAACAGAAATTTCCTCATTGAATCTAGCTGAGTGGATTAAGTGAATATAAGTAGATATAAATTGGAAAAGGGTAAGCTCAAGAAAAATTCTGAGAAGACATGGAAATAATTAATATTTTGTGGTAAATTGGTACGCAGGTGGGGAAAGTGTGTTGAAAAATATTTTGGGGAAAATGCATTTATATTTTAATGGCTATGGTATGAGCAAGAAGAAATCAATAATGAGAAAGTGTGTACCATTCCTGAAGTTATATGTCTAGGGAGAAAAAAGAGGCCTGGTAGGGCGTGATCAAGGGTAATGTAACCAAGAGAAATTACTGAAACCCAAATGAAGGCTGAACATGATAGAGGGACAAGAGGAAAGTAAAAGGAAATAGGGGAAAGAACTAGAACGCAAAGGGCTTTTATAGAGGTCTAAATAAATGCATACATATGTAAATATATTTATATATGAGGATGGGGAAATAGATCTATGTGCACATATTTATAGGTATTAAGGTAGCAGATGGACATTGGGCCTCCACTCAAGTACTCTCTCAATACAAGAATGTTTTATTCTATTAAACTTGCATTCCATGATGCTCACCTTCCTGACATGATCGCTGAAGACAAAGCGGGTACATAAGCAAATGTGGGGAAGAAAGCTGATGGTGGCTGGCTGTCAAAAGATATAGCATCTGGGCTCTTAAAGGTTTGAAGGTAAACAAGCAGCCATCTAGCTCAGAAGCAACAAAGCCCACATGGAAGAAGCACACCAGCCTGTGTGATCACGAGGTGTCAAAGGGATGAGTCATCAAATAACAAAAGAACAAATCATTGTGAACGAGGGGAAGTGCAGATTGGGGACCCAAGACCCATCTGTAGGCAACTGGACATCCCCTTACAGAAGGGTTGCAGGGTGGAGACGAGCCAGTCAAGGGAAACCAATTACAAGGATCTACATACAACCTCCTCCCTGGGGGATGGACAACAGAAAAGTGAGTGAAGGGAGACATCGGACTGTGTAAGATATGACAAAATAATAATTTATAAATTATCAAGAGTTCATGAGGGAGGTGGGGAACGGGGAGGGTGGGGAAAAATGAGGAGCTAATGCCAAGGGCTTAAGTGAAGAGCAAATGTTTTGAGAATGTTGAGGACAACGAATGTACAAATGTGCTTTACACAATTGATGGATGTATGGATTGTGATGAGTTGTATGAGCCCCCAACAAATTGATTTTAAAAATGAGTAATGATAGAATATTTGGTAAAAAGAATTTGTAAAAAGAATTGCCAAGTCACATTAAGAACCTGCCTGAAGTTAGCAGTCATCATTTAAAATGAATCCAGACAGCAAGGCGAGTATTTTTCTTCCAGGACAAAGCTGATGAAGGATTCACAAAGTGGGGACTGCATAGGCAGTTTTATAGGAGAAACCGATTGTGTAGGCATATTGAGGATGTTTCAAGGGAGTGATAGTGTGGTGAATTATGGATTCTAATCTGATTATGAAGCAAACTGAAAATAGAATAGGTATACATGCCATAAAATTGGTGGCTGGATCAGTGTACTGTCAGCTTCTGTGGGAACAAATATTTTAACTAGAGTCCATGCCTGCAAGGATGATTGAGCTCTGGAGGGATGTCACCAAATAGCCAAAAATACATAAAATAGAAAAAAAATCCAATGAGAGCGAATAATGACAATTTTAAAGAAATTATCAAGCAAAAATAAGGGATGGTTTATGTTATAAAATGACAATTGTCTGCTTATGTATTAACATTAAAATGCATAACTTGTGCATTAAAAGTAAAGCACAATAATACATATATATAACATTTGCCATATAAAGCATGATATAGATAAATACATATATATGAATATTTGACTTAGATTTTTAAATTATGCATAGCATTAAATAGAAGGTTTATATTTCCATTTTAAAAGATAAAAGAGTTTGGTTTCTGAGAGGATGGGTTGTTAATAATAAAGATGTCACAGTAAGTGGAAGAAATGTATACCAACTATCCATTGCCAATGAAACTGAACAATTTTAACCCAAACTCTCTAGCAAAAGGACCCAGGACATCAGGAGCAAATCATTAACTCAAATGAGAACCACAGCTAAGAACGTGGTTTGTTTGTGGAAAAGCATTTTTGACATATGTTGTGCTGTCTTGCTCTTCTTTTCAGGGGACAAGTTAAGGTGAAAAGCATATCAAATGAAATTGAGAGACATGATAACATTTAGATTGAAATTTCCAAATTAAATACAAATTTAACAAATGCAGGAGTTGATCGCTAAGGAATTACTGGGAAGCTGTTGAAGTCGGAGCTCATTGTACACCACAAAGGCCAGGATATGACAGGTTTCAGCTAGTTTTCCAAGAAAAGATTGTTATCAATTTTTTTTTTCCTGGTAAATTCTTTTAATGAAGCCCCTGTGGGCAAGTTGCTAAGGTACACTCATGCCGTTCTTCATGTTCCTCTTTGGAAACTGCTGAGAAGACCCTAGGGAGCACTCCTCCACTGAACATGGGTCATCTGCCGCCTTTAATGGCAATACTCTTAATACTTTAACAGTGAAAGAAGGTCCTGTTGAATGCCGGCTTGTTGCCCCACAGGAAACATCGTTATACTGATTTATCAAAACTGTTTAGTGAGAGTGCCTACTGTAAATCTTGATTTTCCACCATTAGAGATTTCTTGGGAAATGCTTATTATAAGAATTTTAAAAGCACTATCGAAAACCTGCTTTTTAAACCTCAGCGGGAGGAAAATGTATATATCTGAGATGAATATATCTCATCAGTCCATACAAACCCCAGGAGAAGTCTTCATATCAGAGAAAATATTTTTGTGAAGAGAATTCTTAAAAGAACAAAATAGCTATGTATTAAGAAATGATATTTTTTCTAAAATTTTTTAATAAATATTGGTTAACTTGTGTGACAAGCAACTGCATGGAGTTTTTAATTTAAGATTATGAAGATAAAAAAACGATTATGAAGACAGTGCATAAGCAATAGAAAGTATTTTCTTATTTCTATTACTTTTTCTAGAATGAATAACTAGATCAGTGTTTCCTGGGGTTATTGCAGGTAGGCTGGGGGTAAAAATGAACTAATGTAATGCCTAGAAGATTGTAGATTACATTCTAAAATTGATTATGGTGATGATTTCACAACTCATTTTCATATAATTAAACTATCGAATTTTATGGTCCTTGAACTATATTTCAATCAACTGCAAAAGAAATCAAATAGAAGGCCAATGATAAAGAGGAAGACTATCAGCAAGCCAGTGAGATGCATTGTTCTAGTATCTGCAACAGAAGGTCCAAACATAGCCATGACCCTGACCTGGGAGGGTCTGGTTCTGCGATGCATAGTTTCACTATTACTCAGAGCCAAATCTTTGTCAGCTAACAAAAATAACAACGACACTTACATGTATTTCTCTGTCTTGACCTAATATAACACCCACATATTGATATGGGTTTGAAAGATAATACCTAAGCAAAGGTTAAAAGCCAAATAGATATTTTTCTTCTGTATGTGTCCAGAGCTAGATTCAAGGTAAAAAAGATGCTTGTGTGCAATCTCCACAACGGGCCGTTTGAAATGTCCTCGTTATTGTCAATGGCTTCATTTCATCCAAACAGCCTGGATGGATCTACCCTCAGAGCCTCAGTGAAGATGCATTCGTTTAAGATGCTACACGCCCCCTTGACTATGAGCCAAAGTTAAATTACTTTTTGTGCATTTATGTTCTTCAATTATGTATTACTTCAGCCATCCCAAGTAGGAATATTCCTGGCTCAGATGGTATCAACCAAACTCCAAAAGCAAATCACCATTTCCTTTTAATAACAATAGTTATCAATTATACTTATGTTTGAGCTTATCAATCCATACAGAAAAGCCATTTTCTGCAGTCTCTGTTTCCTGTATTATAAATGAACAACACACTGATATGTATCCATTCGAACATTTCACAGAACTATTTTTTAAAATACAATAAAATAAAATACTACTTCACAAAATATCAAGACATGAAGAAGTGTGGGCAAATAGTGGATGGCTGCAAACAACTACACACACACACACACACACACACACACACACACACACACACACACTGCAATCAAAGCTGTGGTTTCCAGGGGCTAAATGCTGGGCCAGTTAAATTCCAGGCAGAGAGGTCAGCTCAGAAATGTAATGACAACTTTTCTTCTCTCTTTTCTTTTTAATTCTCAAGGGGTAATGTTGACAATATTATTCAAAGAACACAGCATTTTGATTGGGGCTTCTTTTGAAGAAACGTTTTAAAAATTGAAAACTTAATTGGTGAAAAGAAATCAGTGAAACTGTATTAAGAATAGTTTTTCCCTGACAACAATGCATCTGGTTATTCTTCGAGGATGGAAACTGCTATCTTAGCAGACATTTGCTGGAAAATATACACAACCAACCCTACAGTCCAGGGATTGTGTCTTCAGACTTCTTAGCTCTCAAAAAGCTCCGAGAACATTTACGAGATAGAGACTGAGCCCCTCCATGATGCCAAGAAGTCCTTTTACCATCGTGTCAGTTGAAGCACATCATTCTTCTGGAAAGAGTTAGAGAGATGTAAACTCGGTCCTAAGGAGTACATAGACATACGTGGGAAATAGGTTTGGAAACAATAGCTCCATGTTTTGATATTTTTGGTTAATAAAGGCTTCTATGATTTTGTAACAGTGTTTTTTTAAAAGTACCCTCCCATATAGGTCCAGAGAAATTCTAAGTACTAAAATCTTACAGTTTTATGATATATGTATGTGTTGTCTATGAATATGTACTGAAGAGAAGTGGTAATAAATCATATGCTCTGTGATGTAGACTTTGTAGAGTAATACTTTTTAGTAACTGGATCAGTGGTCCCTAAGACCACTTTCAGGATGGGATGACAGGTGAAAATATACTCATTTAACTCAAAAAAGTTGTTATAGACATGGTTAGATTTTTTTGTCTGTCTGTTTTTAACAATATAAAATACAGGTTAAATTTAGCGAAGGCAAAAAGGCACATTCTCTCCTGGAATATCAGAGAGAGAGTGTGAACTCCCCCACTCTCAGTTGTAGTCATTCAGTGTTGTAGAGACCTTGCTCGACCTCCTAGCTTATTTCAGCTTCTCAGTCTCCAGAGCCCCCCCAGAAGTCAAACTAACACAATATGGCCCAGGATCCCCCATAAATCACACTGCTAGCCTAAATGATTTGGCACAGTCTAAGTCCCAAGGTAAGAAGTCCATTTTATCAGACATGGTATTTCAAAGATGTGGGAACCAATTAAGGGCTAGTTTTTCTTTGAAAAGTGCACATCGGTCTATAATGTGACGGGTTAAATGCATTTCTTTTGGGACTTCAAATTGAACATTTGAACATCGCGTACCTGTGGAGTTATGCCATCAGTAAACAATAACCTTGTAGAATTCTACAATTTAACTAAGAAAAGAAAAACACAGCCTTTTAGGATGCCATGTAGAATTTCAATATAACCATTCTTATTACATAATGAAATGAATTCCTCTTATGGAAAATAACGAGAGCATGATGAAACATTTTAATGGAAGGCTTATAATTTGAAATAAAAACTTTCCTTCATGGGAGAAAATCGGAAGCTATTTCAAGAAAAGATTGCAAGAGACAGAAATGCAATCTATGCTTCATTATTGTGGAAGTAACTCCTCAGGGTGTTTCTTTCCATTGATTCTTTCATTTTTCTGTAGCCAGGGCTTTTTAGCGATATAGAAGAAATCAATATTGGCATTAATCAATTAAATAAGGTTACTGGACCTTATTTAAAACAATATTGAGGGAGAAGTTATTAGGAATGGAATATAAAAAGGAAAAAACAACCTATCCTATTTCCAAGATACTTCAACCGCTTTAATGTAACTGGGAGAAGAGTGAAGTCTAATTGGGGGGTGGCGGATATTCAGAGGTTGCAAGATCACATGTCTCTGCCACCCATATTGCCACGTAATAGAGACAACTGGATGTCACATAAAAATAAACAGTATCAACTGTGTTAAGTTGAATATATGCCCATCCCAAATAACTAACTTATTTCTTAATGTTATATTTGATGCATAAAACATCTCAGGGATTCTCTGATTTATCATTCCTGGCACCGAGGCTGTATTTAGTAATGATGTGAGATGATGGGAATGTATATTGCATACACCATGAAGTAGACAGGTTAGAGTGCTGTTTGCATGAGAAAACTTTGAAAGGGCACCGATTGTAAGGACAGGTAAAGCCTTAAAAACGTCCAAGTTGTAGGCAAAAGAGAGGTAAAAACATTGAACCAAGACTGATGGGCTGATGTGCCTCTTTTAGATCTGTCCTTTTTCCAGCTTCAGCTCTGGCGACATGTCCAAAATCATGCTCAAATCAGCTAACAAATGTAGTTTAGTTTTTGTACTTTATTCTCTAAATTGACTGGGTTTAGCTATCTTAACCACAGTAATGAGATTTATTATGTTCAAGACCTACTTAATATTTACACTTGAGAAAATATATTTGTGTGTGGAGATTTCCTTCTAGAACTCCCTTAAGCTTGGACTGGGAAATAATTTTAAGAAGACATTATTCTATAAGGATTCGAATTAGTTTAAATTAAGAATTAGTGAAATTAAGAAATTTTGTATCTCCTCCTTTATACCCAGAATAGAAGGCATGTAAAATACACAATTATAACCTGTAACATATTGTGTAGCACCATAGCTAGATAAAATGATAAATTATATCACTGTTGTGAACAATTTATATTGCTGGTAGAATTGATGCCGCGGACGCATCACGATATATAAACGTGCAGGGGTGATATTCAACCTGTCACTCAGGTCACAGCTTGATGGTGCCTTCTTGTGGGTGCGGCCCTCCCATAAAAAGCCCTGAAAACCTCCCTCTCTCTTGGCCTTCACTTTCTTGTTTGCCAGCCAACCTGAGAGCTGCTAGTTCTACCATGTTTCCACCGGGCTTGTCCCTTGTACCCACCAGTCTGTGATATTTCTATATTCCACATCATTGCCTGTTACTGCGTGAGTCTGGAGAGGGTCTTATGGACTAGTATCAGACTTATGGACTTGAGTTGGACGAGGGTGAGATGGTTCCTTGATATACAATGACTTCTTGATATAATGCTCTTTATCACACCTGTGTGTGTCATTGGATTTGTTTCTCTAGTCAACCTGGCCTAACACAATAACTATGCCTCTTTGACTATGATTTTGGTAGTGGCTTTTGGGAACAAAAAGGCTCTTATTAGTTGCTCTTGACTTAGGGTGTGTGCAACCAAATGCACAACAGGTGTCAGTCTTGCTTGTCGGGGATCTTTCTCTTCTTCACTCTTATTCTACTCTCTAAGCCCGGTGTCCTTTGCCAGGAAATGATCCCTCCAGACACCATGTCCAAAGTCTGTGAGATGAAGGTTTCTAAGGGGCTTTCTGACTGTACTGACTTCAAGCCAGATGTGTTTGTTCTTCTCCATGTTGCTTTCTTTATTCATCCCAAATACCATCATTCAAAAGCATCATCTTCTCCGGTCTTTCTTATCTGCGGTGTAGTTTTCACAAGAAGATGAGACTATGGAAAATACCCTGGTGAGCAGCAAGCACACCTCAGTCCTCCAAGTGACACTCTTTCATACTTTAAAGGGTTCTTTGCAACAGATTTGCTCAATGCAATCAGTCTTGATTTCCTTACTCCTGCTTCCAGGAGCATTGATTGTGAAGCCAAGTAAAATGAAATCCTTGACCATTTTAATATTTTGTCCCTTTATCATGATGTTATCTAGTAGTCCAGTACTAAGAATTTTTGTTTGGTTCATCTTGATCTGTAATCCAAACTGAAAGCATCATATACCTTACTGGGTGATTTTAGTTGCCTCCATTGTATCCTCCCTTACACTGAATGTAATTTCATTAAAATAATATATAATGGAAATTAATTCAATGTATTATATGTATTTAATTATCAAAAATATAAATAAATATTTTCTTTGTGTGTGTAGGGTCATGTTTTATAAAATAATACAGTGGCTAAAATCTTATCAATTATGATAAGTGATAAGAATGTGATCACTGATATTCATGGGTTGCTGGAAGAGAAAGTGGAAACCTCCCCAGTAATGAAATGAGTTATGGATATATTCACCAAAGTGTTTCCATACATTTTTGCCAATTAAAAAATAATTGGGATGCTGGTGGTTAGCTGGATTCTGGAAGGTAACATTTCAGCAAGAATTCAAAATGCTGCTTTTGATTTCTGATTTGCCCTGATCATTTTAAGATATTTCCTGAAGTACAACACTATCAGTGATAGAATAACAGCCAGGCATCTACAAAGAAAAACCATTAACGTGACTGTTTTTCAAATTTCCAAGGCAATACACATGGCAAAGATGAAGAAAGAGAAGATTCATACCAATTTCTACAGTCTTCAATCATTCAAAATGCAATCAAAGTTCATTGATCATTATCGTGATTGATATCAAAAAGGTGGAAACTCTGGTCTTGCACGATTAACACCCCATTCATTGCAAGTATCTTTTTTTCAAACATCATAAATGATAATTATACCTGTAGATCGGGTCAGTTAGATTAGAAAGGAATCAAATCAACTGCATCTGTGGATAAAGATGATAGACAAGCTCAAAAACATTTATCAGAACAAGGCCAGGGGCCAACCATGAAATAGGCCATTGGTTATTACTAGAATGACATGTAAAAAGACATAGAATTAGAAAACGAGAAACCATGGCGACACTAAAAAAAAAGTCCACATTCATGTTCAGCCTATTGGCAGCATGAACTGCGTCTGCTGCATTCCCAAAGATAAGGCCATTGAGAACTTCTTATATCTAAATATTTTGGAGGCCACAGCAGTGAGAAATATTTCCATAGCAAGTGTTTCTGGTGCATACACATATGCTTCCCACGCTACACACGAAGTTACATTATTGCATGAGTTGTGCAGGTCACAGCAAAATGGTCAGGCATAAGTGACATGAAGCCAGGAAGGACCAGACAACCCCACCCTGCTTTAGACCTACACGTGCTGCTCCACAACCTCCTCCAAAGCCTGTGTAACGATTAGAAGC
>NW_022109767.1:16195002-16205209 GCF_000313985.2 Echinops telfairi
TTCTTTCTAATATATCCATCTCACTTTCTCATCATGCAGTGAATACAGCTATACATATTTAGGTACACTATAAAAGTTATAGATGTACAGAAATAGATACAATTAGATTATTTACTATTCTAATTTACTTTTTTAACATATGCATCTATAACTTATTTTCTGTTATAAAATTGGAGTTTGAGTATTGTTACAAGGCTGTTATATGAATATTTTCTAATTAAGGAAAACTCAATATTACCCTGATTTTGCTGTTGATTCTGTTGTGAATACATTTTTATTTTTATATATGAAGGCAAATTTAATTAACAAAACATAATCAAGGAACAGCTGTGAATAGCTCAACGGAGAAATGAATAAAGTATAAAAATCTACAGTCTCATTATACAGAGGGCAATGCAAATTAAATTTGCATTGTTACACTATTTTTTTAACAAAAAATGACAGATTGATGTGATAGACTATACGGTCAAGAGTATATAAAGTTGAATTACTCATATGCTGTTTCCACTACTAGTGATCCAATACACAGCAGAGTGAACTACAGCCCCTTCCTGCATCATCGACCAGGCTTACAATCATGACAATGCCTGAGTCAACTGCTGCAGTATGATGTCCTTCTCTAGACTTTAGTCCGTCCTGATAATATGCCCAAAGTCTGAGAGACGAAGTCTCACCATTTTCAGTTCGAAAGAGGCTTCTGACTACTAATCTTCTAAGTCCGATTATTTTCTTCTTCTGGAATTCCATGCTATTTTCAAGATTCTTCATCAAGACCACATTTCATATGCTTCAATTCTTCTTCTGTCTTCCTTATGCAATGCCCAGTTTTTCACATGCATATGTTGCCCGTGCCGTTGAGATGGCTCCAACTCATAGAAACCCTTTGCCAAACAGAATGAAACACTGCCTGGCCCTTTGACAACCTCACCATTATTCCTATGCCACCTACAGGGTTGCTGTGAGTCAGAACTGATTTGATGGTAGTGAGTGAGAGAAACAAAATCCCCTTATCTCTTCATGACTTGGACAAAACTGCAATTAGCTTACTGGTATTTTTCTGTAATTGTCAAAGTAGGGATTAATTTAATATTACTAAGTGTTTGGAATACAATACATTATGTCTTATAACATTGTAGAGATTTGAAATAAAGAAAAAGAAACAATGCACATACATATATTGACAAATATATTACACAAAAGTGCTTTTGTTACGCTTCTGTACACTTAACGCTCATTGTAAACTGCAAAGATTTTATAAAAAATAAATTAATATTTACATATTAACTACCAATTATTCTTTTGCTCTTCCTTCCGTCTATCTGACACGGCTCAACCACCAAAGGCACTGTCATGAAAGAGATGGAGTGTCACAGCAACCCTGTGGGCCGAAGAGAACTGCCCCGTGGGTTTCTGGGACCTCAACTCTATGGGTTAGAAAAACGTTTCTCCCTGCCAGCAGCTGATGGTTTCCAACCGCTGGCATTTTGTTTGACAGCCCAAGGCATAACCATGATGCCACAAGGTCTCCTTCTGATGCTGCTCAATATGAACAACAGGCCTCAAATGCAAGATGCAGAAACCACACAAAAGTTAAAACACATTTATGATTTAAGATCTCAGCATGCTAGTAAAATAAGATCACTTCCTTTTATGGGTAATTTTTGACTGCAAAGGAAATATTAACAACATTAAAAGCCAACAAACCAGTCACTGGCATCAAGCTGGTCTTAGCTCCCACATGGGACAGGGTAGAACTGCTCCTATGAGCTTTGAGACGCTAACCCTTTCCAGGTGCAGAAAGTCTCATCTTTCTTCCTCTAAGTGCCTGGTCGTTTTGAACTGTTGCCTGTGTGGATTCTAACAATACATATTCATTATTGTGACTCATGGGAATGAAATCATTGTGAATAAAAGAATTTACATATTTTTAATTAATTAATTAATTGATTTAACATTTTATTAGGGGCTCATACAACTGTTATCCCAATCCATACACACATCAATTGTGTAAAGCGCATTTGTACATCTTTTCACAAAACATTTTCTCTCCACTTAAACCCCCGACATTAGGTCCTCATTTTTCCCCGCCCTCCCCGCTCCCCCTTCCCTCATGAGCCCTTGATAGCTTATAAATGGGTATTTTGTCTTTTTACAGGGGTCAAAAGCTAGGAATTGGTTAGCCGGGGACCTTTGGATCAGGGATTCTCATGAGATTGCGGTCAATCACCTGAAGGCTTGACTGGGTTTGGAGAGTTCTCCTCCAAGCTTTCCCACTTGGCTTTTGGCAGGAAACCACTTTTTTCGCCCCCGCTGATGGTTGGTAGGAGCCCTTCGTTACTCTCCATATTAACCTTTCCACAGAATATCCCACAACATGGCAACTGACCTCCTTCCAGAGAAAGTCATCCAAGACAAAGTAAAACCGATGCTGCAGTCACTTTGATCATCTGGTCTCCTAGTCACACCACTCCATCTGCCTTAGTCTACGCATTGGACTAAATCCCGAACCCAGACCACACTTATGGTTGTCAGGGTACTGGTCGCAAGCAGTCAAACAGGTCCTTTAGAGCAACACTGCAATTATGGAACATCATAAAGACTGATAGACAATGGGTCACCTGGCCTCCTTGTCCCTATTTCAGGATCAAGAAAATAAATGTCTTTTCCAATGGGTACATACAAGGTGGTTTACAGGTCTTTCCAAAGGCATACACGGCATACACTGAACATGAGCTATAATGATGGGTAATCTCATAAACAAGTAACATAATGAACAAGCAGTGAGGTGACTCGTCATCTTGACATAGTGCTAGTTGACTTCGTACACCCCTGAATCCTCCCCAGGGGAGCAATCTATGATCGGTATCAGCAAGAGACATCAGAAGAGGGTTTGCTGTATTTTACCGTGGGTTGGGCTATAGATCCCGAATGCTCTTATCTACAGATCACCTGTAGTTAGTGAACAGTCAGCTGCAGACGAGTCATCTTTTATGGCAGCTCCTTAATGACAATTCCTTTGTGGGGGATTATTGGAGGGACTGTGCTCAGTCATGAGAATGTGTATTAAGATTTATTTATATCTCAAAACCATGAGGGTTTACCCCACTCGATTGGCTTTCCAGACCCATAAGTATGAGCATAGAGGATTGAGCTGCATTACCACAGCATCTAGTCCCTCAATTTACCACACATAATAAATTTATATATAAAGAAATTTCAATACCATCTAATTAATACTGACTTTGAGTGTCCTCAGACCCGAGGGGCCCATTGGCCTACAGTATCTCCAATAATGTTCTGCTTCATTTGTTTAAGTTTTCAGTGTTTGAAAATGTTTCAAATCTGTAAGTTTTTCAGCAGCTTCTTCCTCTGAAGTGAGGAGTCAAGTCCTTCTTGGTAGTCTGTTCTTAGTCTAGAAGCTGCGTTGAAACTCTTTCACCCTGCGTGACTCTCTTGAGCACTTTTGGACCATTCCAAAGACGGGGCTTAGGAACCAGTCAGCTGATGCACTAGGGCAGCAACCTCTCATTCTCCAAGTTTCACACAGTGACCAGGCCAGGGTCTCTCATGAGTGAAATACACTCTATGAGCCAAATAGTATTTTAACAAATTTATTCCACTGTGCATTCACACACACTAGTAGCAAGTCAAGAAAAACAGGCGAGACTTACCAACAAGAGTGAGATTGTGGGTGAGAGCGCTGTTCCATTGCAGCAGTCAAAAATCTACCACCCTGGACTCACAGTTGTATTGGAATACAATTTTTATGAGTGTAACCATAAGTGTGGTCATGGGTGTTCAGTCTGATAAGGGGTGCAATCCCAAGTGTTTAGTTCAATAGTCTTGGATTCTGACCAGTTTTAGTGTCGTTCTTGTCAGCCATTTTGTTGTTTACTTCTTTATTCTTGATGATCTTTTGTTGTCATGGTTACTACATTTCGTATGCTCTATTCAGCGATCCTGCTAGATTTGAAATACCAGTGACATAGCTTACAGCATCATGGCAACGCACAAGCCACCACAGCATGACAAACTGGGAGACAAGTGGTGGTGAAAATATATACGGTAGTTATTTAATAAAATCTGGAAAATATTAAAAAGAATCATATGTCTTAAAGAACGTATTTTGGGAAGCAGTATATATTTGCAGTTTAGATTTTTTTTATTTTGTTCTGTTTTTACCAATGACGGTTTATGATAATTATTGAAGGAATTCTATGTATTGAGATTTTATAGGCTGTGCCATGAGGTGAAATCAGTAAGTCTGATTAATTTTGAAATAACACTATCTCATTTTCCCCCACGTCTTTGAATGAGTATCGGAGTAATCTTAAGTGAGTATAGCTCTGTGAATGCAATGACAGCTTCAGAAACAATGGCAAATAACATTGTTTTTAAGGAGTAGCTGTTTTATTCTCCTTGTTTTCTAGCTTTCTAAAAATGCTTAAAATGTACATGTATATTACAAGTTGGTTGCTGTATTGTATGATATAGTTAGTTGTGAGATTAGGCTACAAGAAAATGGGTTCAGATGTCAGGAAAACGAGCTGATTTGAAATAAAACCAGTACTAAACATTCTAGAGATTTAGAGAACCATCAAATCCACATCCTCATTTTATAACTATTATTTTTATTAATATTTGGACTTATGGCGCTGTCCTGCTTTTGCTCGCCATCCTGGAGGGCTAGAATGAAGCAGTGAGTGTGTGTCACAGTAGCTGAGCAAACAGGACTAAAGAGGGCCTTGAAATCAGGACAGCTGGTGGTTTATGCTTTTGTCTGCCAAATATCCTTGGTTCACCAGAGAAGAGTGGGACTTAGAGGTAACGGTAGTCGTATGACTACAGTAAAGGAAGCCAGAGGGAGGTGGGCATGGTATGGACTGCATACAGATGTATAGACTTGGATCACTGTGGACATGATTCATCATTCTGTTGAGAACTTAATGCCTTCTTCCATTTGAATGAAATTTGCCAATTTCATGGAGGTGCGTTTGCTTTATAATATTTCTGAATGTAGCTCAATTGTTATTCTGTTTTTAAAAATTACCACATGTTTATTCCAGGAGTCATAGTTTAATACTAGTTCATAAGAGTTAAAATCTATCTACCTCTGAATACTTTCATAAAGTTTTCAGGTGTTTATTAAGTTTTTAATGATCCAAGAAATTGGTGATATTAAAAAAATAAAATGAATTAAAACAAAAATAGTATCACATTGAAAGGAAGGCATTTCTAATGAGAGAAGATGTGCATTAGGAACTTTTCATGTTCCTAGGTATAAGCTACATAACTGTGTCTATGTGTTTAGTTAATCATTTTCATCCTCACTTAGAGAATTGGGCATTTGCTAAAATTTTATATCCAATTTACCTCAGTGTAATTTCAATTAAAATGTAATATTGTCGTTCGATTATACTGACCAAAACATCACATAATATTGGGTAATAATCACTACAAATCTGAATATTTTCTTCAATGATCTTGCCTTCAAATGCACTGAGAAAGTAAGATGCATTTCTTATCCTTTAGCCCAAGGAAAAGCTGAGCTCACCTCACTGATTTTTAAGATTAAATCAGTATATCTACTTACAAGCAACACTGCCAGAACATTCATCTGATAATAAATAATGTAGCTTGTACTTGAAGGCCATGGACGTTCCCTTTTGAAACACCTTACAAGTACAATTTTCTCAATCCTCTAGGGAAAGGTATGAACAAATTGCTCAAGTGAAAAAATCGTGAGTTTAAATGGAGGTAAAATTGAACAGGTATTTCACAAGTTTTATCAGTGTCTTCTTTAATTCAAAACCCAAGGATACTTTTATGTAGTCTCTGTAATAAAATTTTTTTTAATGTAAAAATATCATAAAAGTACATACTACTCCTGAAATTATGAACACTGGGTATTTGAAAACTCAAACAAGGAAAATAATAAACCTTTGTTATTGAAAGAATGTTAAAGAATGGTTTGAGGTCAACAAACGATAGCAAAAACACAGAGTTTATGACATGTAGAAAGGTTTCATATACAGTAACTTTTAAAATTCACATATTAGGCTAACATCAAAGTTAATCTACACAGACTCGTCTCTAACCAGGAGGTTAAATGGAATCTGTGACCAAGATTGGCATCACTTCCTGTTTATGTTGCATTCTAAGTGGGGGAAAAAAAAGCAATGTAATTATATTTCCTAATCACTTACCCCTAATGGGATAGTGGGTTATGATTTGGGCTGCTAACCACAAGAGCAACAGTTCAAAACCACCAGTTTCTCAGAGTGCAAAAGATGAGGCCTTCTGGTCCCATAAAGGGTTACAGCCTTGGAAACCCACATGGGCAGTTCTACCCTGTACTATATAGGGTCGCTGTGAGTCAGAATTGATGCTGTAGTATTGAGTTTGGCTTGAAGTTTAGCTTTTAACTAAGCAAAGGGCTATCATATTGGGTGGACTTGAAATAAGAAGCTTTTCTGTTGCCTTGAGAAAATAAACAGCAATGTTGTAAACTCCCTTCAGGTAAGAAGGGAACATCCAGCTAAAGCCTGATGCTAACTTCCAGAGCCTGGCGGTGACCTCAGCTGATAGTCTGTATGAAGGCAGACAGCTGAGTCGAAAATCACAGGAACTGATTTCTCCCCAAACCCGAATAAGCATGAAACAGAAACTGTCACCGTCGATGCAGACCGTAGCCCTGGCCAACATCTCGTGGAAATGCTGAATTGAGAAGCCTGCTATAATGTGATTGGACTCCTGACCCACAGACCGTGAGATAATAAATGTATGTTGCTTTCTGATGCTGAGTTTGTGGAAATGTGTTGTACTGCAATAGAAAACAAATGCACTTCCCAGCAGTCTTAAAAATCAGGATAATAGGAAAACTGACTGTGAGGGATTAAGTGAAAGAGATGGGTTGATACAAACGTCATTTTGACATGTGTAAATAAGCAAACAAGTAACTGCCTCTGCTTGCACCACAATCACATTATTAAATAAATACCTCACAAGATTTTATTTCACATATAATGTGAATCATTATGATGTTACAATCTCATTCATTATAAGAACAAAGGAAAGATAGCACAACAAAGACACCCTCTCAAGAGCTAGGACTGTAATTCAAGTTATTTAAAAAATAGTTTTCTTAATCTTTAATTCACATATCATACAATTCAATACTTCAATCATATTAAAGAGTTGTATGATCATAACTACAATCAGTCCCAGGACATTTTCTCATTGATCCCATTGTTATTAGCTCTCTATTTGTCCCCACCCTCCCCTGCTATGCCCCAAGAAACCATTAATCCAGTTACTGTTATTTTAATTAGTGTAATGAGAAAAATCCCACTTACAAATACAGTTAGCCTAAAGTATTTTACTTAACACAGTCTCTATGTAAATATTATAGCTTGCTACATTGCTCAAAAGCAGACTGGTTCAATGTAGATATTACCTAAAAGGCTGAGATAATGCTGAGAGTCTTCTCTTATTTACCTGTTGGTGATTAAAAGCTGGACCGTGCTATCCGGTTTGTCAACCAAGACATTCGGAGACTGGCCTAAGAATGAACAAACCTTACTGTTCTGTTTGCTTGCCTCTGGTCATGGTTGTTTCCCATGGTTACCCTGAAATCTGAGTTAATGTAGAATATCATGACTTCCCAACGTGTAAATTCCAAAGCCAAAGGTATATATTCTCTATGTATACTGATTTCAAACCGGGCATGACAGACAGTCCATTTTGCACTACTGTGTTCTCTTCACTGGTACACTTAAATAAAATCTTTGCTTTTTTCCTCTGACTTAGAGTAAGTAAATTGGCTGCATTGCTCCAAAATAAAATACATGGATGTTAAGTGGCAGAACCAGCTCTGGATAGACTTAAGACATGTAGCCGTTTGTTTGTTTAATTCCTGACTTATCTTGTTGTAATTGGGTTCTCAGATCTTACTTGATGATCATTTATGGGCTGCCAGCATATTACTGAGAAATTTTCAAGCATTATTACTTTTGACATCTATAAGATTATGTAGTAGCTTTTCTCCATATTTATCAAATATGAAACATGAGGGAGAAATAATTTGACTCGTTTGCTCAAGGACATATATCTGGCTAGTAAATGGCATAGTTGAAACTTTGCTTAGTGCTCAAAAGTTAATGTATTTACACTTCATAATTTTACTTGTAAAATGTCCTACTTGTCTTTGGCATTCTCTAACTCCATCTTTGCCTTTATGCTTCCTCCTTCTTATCCCTCTTCATAATAGGAAGACTAATAAACGTGACTACTGCATAAAAGCAAGTAGTCTCCATTAGGCCACGAGCTTCTAACTATAAGGTCAGCAGTTTGAACCCACAGACCCCACAATAAGACTTTCTGTTCCCATAAGGATTTACAGCCTGGGAAACACTCGGGAACCATTCTCTGTCCTATCGGATCTCAATGACTTGGAATAGTAAGTGGGTTAAGTTTTCGTTTAGAGTTAACACAGGAGATGCTGCAAGCACACCAGCTAGAGCCTGTAACTACTAACTTGCAGGTCGGGGATTCAATTCACCAATAGCTCCTTGGGGGAAATGTGTAGCAGTCTGCTTCCATGATGACTCAGTCATTGGAAACCCTATGGGACATCTACTCCGTCTTATAGGGTTCCTTATGGGTCAGAACCAACCCTACGCGAATGAATTTGGTTGTTATAGTTTTGGGTTTGCCACTGTGATTGACTTTAACGGAAGCTTGTAGGTTGGAGGAGAATCTGTTGACTCCCAGAATTTAGAAAGCTCTGAAGTATGTAAACTTATAGGTTACTACCTAGGAGTGAAAAAGTATACAGCGCCATTGTGCTTTGTTTTACTTTATCTAAAAGAAACATCGGAATATGTGTATGTTGATCCATATAAAAAGAAAGCTGCATCATATGGAAAAGAAAACAAATAATTTTTAATTACTATAGAAATAAGTTCTTAAATAGATAAAAATTGGTAAAGCCCAGATTTCAAATGAAGATGTGAGCCTCAGATAGGATTTCAACTGCTGTTTCATGAATACATGGGACATGACTGATTACATTTAACTAAGTTTTATGCCCTGAAATATTAATTAGAGAAGTGTGGAAATATCTCCTCTAATGGCTTCTTTTTTTCTCAGGGACAAGCAACTACTGAGTCATCAGGGGAGACTAAGTGTATAAAAAGAGGTTGAATATTTAGAAGAAAATGTAGGTTTGAAAGCATCATTCATGTGACCTGGAGAGCTAGTGGACCAAGAATATAGTAAAGGCACCAGAGTTAACTTTATGTCATCAGTCGAAATTGAAACCAGAGCGCATGTGTCTCATGACCACGTAGACACAGTGCAGTTGCAGAATGGGTGGAGATTCGAATTTAATGAAGATAGAAGCTTTGCCGGGAAAATGTGTCAATTGACAGTTGTTTCAAGGGTCAACAGTCATATTGTATTTGGATGATGCAACTTTCACTTACAAACAATAGAAGTGGAATCATTTGGGCAGTTTGAAGGAGCTGGCAATTGCCTTTGGTAACCTGGAAATGGATTGCACCTTTTTCCTGTGTGGAGCCCTGATGTAGGAGTGGGTTAAGCATTTGGCTGTCATGCTAGATTGCCTTCTCTAGAGACGCAAAACCAGTGATGCTTGCGTTAGGTTTCTGGAGAGGTATACCTTAGTCCGTTCTTCGCAATGCTGACAGAATTCGCGTGGCAGAAGCACTTTTGTAAATCCAGGGATTTTCATGAGGCACAGGACAGTTTCAGGTATTACACTCTCAACAAGCACACACGATTTCTGGAAAGCACACAAGGCCCCGTGGGGACTGCATGGCTGAAGACAGCCACTTCAGGAGATGGTGAGAAACCACATGAAAAGAATACGGGAACAGGAGCACAAAACCATGCGCCCGGAGCCCAAAGCAGGAAATCCCCAGAGGCCAAGCAAATGTGGGCCCCAGGCCCGCAGGTGTTTCTGCACCACACCTTCAGGAGCCGTTCCCACCCTTGCATACCTGAAAGTGAGAAAGAAAAGGCCGTAGCTTGCTCTTATGCGCTCCCAACTCCACTGGCTGGGAAGGCGTGGTTGAGCGTATTGGTCGATCTTATTGGCTGAGATTAGGAGCACCTGTATGATGTCATATTGCTGCTGCCTAAGATGACTTCCACCTGGGCCTACGTGGCTTGGGTCTGAGCACAC
>NW_022109767.1:16205309-16206523 GCF_000313985.2 Echinops telfairi
GTTCCCATAAGGATTTACAGCCTGGGAAACACTCGGGAACCATTCTCTGTCCTATCGGATCTCAATGACTTGGAATAGTAAGTGGGTTAAGTTTTTGTTTAGAAATAACACAGGACGTGGCTTGGGTCTGAGCACACTCAGTTCTGGATTTCCCCATAGGTGTCTAATTAGTGTGTCTGATTTGTTTTTCCAATCCCTTCATTGTGGCATGGATAGCTAATTTTGCTTTAGCTAGGCATTTGGTGTGGACAACCCCCCTTTATCACTTTTCTAGCAATCTGTCACTTGTTTGTGTTGTTGATAGAAAGAGATTTATATGAAGAAAGAGTTTACACAGCTTTAGAATTAGGTAAGTCCAGCGATGTGTAAGTCGGGCTTCTCCTGCCCTGTGGTAGGTGGTAAACAGGGGGAAACAGACAGCAGGGGGCACAGGTTGGTGAATGAAGACACCAAAAGTTGGCCAAATGAATCCTCCCTTGGTAGTCCATTGACATCTTCAGCAGACAACAAAGGAGATTAAGGAACCAGAATTAAAATCCAGCTCTGGCAGAAAGTTAAGAGCCAAAGAGGATCTGATTCTGCTTGGGCTCTTAATATTATAGAAAAGGCTTTTATGATGTATAACCGGGTTGGGACTCAATTGATAGGTTGGGTTCTGCCTCTACACTTACCAATTTAGAAGTGTCTACTTGACATAATCCCTAGCTATCACAGCCCATCCTTGTTAAACTGACACCTTTACACCACTCTTTAGCCATGCATAATCTCCCATCTAAGACAATAAAAAAATCCTATTTGGGTTTACAGGATAAAAACTAAAATACATACTGCCTAAAATGTACCAGACCCATTTAAATATTATAATCTTTAAGCAAACTAAACAAAATCGGTCTATGCCTAACACTTACAGTGAGTAGCTCTGGGAGCCTAGTTGATGGGGCTAATGGCTTCTGGTGAGGTTGAAGTCGACCTCTTGGCAGTGACTGTGGTTACTTGGTGTTGGGTGACTGGGGTTGGGTCATTGATGCTAGGGCTTGGCGTGGGTGGATCCCTTGGTTATTGGTGGAAGGACTCATTCCTTGTGGTTGCTGACTTAAAGGCTCCAAGCCTTGTCACAGGGTCCTTTCCATAGGGACGCTCATAACATGGTAGTTGTCTCCCACCAGAGCGAGTGAGTGAAAAGAAAGGGGAAATTTGCATTCTTTTCTCAGAAG
>NW_022109767.1:16206949-16214443 GCF_000313985.2 Echinops telfairi
TGCATTATGCAAAGTCATTCCACAGTGAATATTCTTGCAAATTATAGATAGCATTGAAAAGAATGGAAGCTCCAGGATACTTACTTGTGTTCCTTCCATATCTATACATAGACCAACTGGCAGTGGTTCAAACAGAACAAGAGTATACTTCATAAGTTACAATTTGAAAGGTGTCCATCATGTATCATTTTATCATACAGACTCAAAGTGTATATTGAACCAATATTGTGAAAAGCTGAACTACATGAAAAAAGCACACAGTATTAGAATTGGAAGACACTTCATTAACAACATGGGATATGCAGATGATGAAAAACTGTATAGACTTCAATATGTTCAATATCAAAATAGAGATAATAAAACGCACATGGAACAAATAGTAATATAATGAGTAAACAGAGAAAATGTTGAAGCTATCATGGATTTCACTTTACCTAAATTCACAACCAATGCCCATGGAAGCAGGAGGGGAAAGAAATCAGATAAAGTATTGTAAAGAGGTTACCGTGAGAACAAAGGTGGCCTGCCACTGTCACGATATTTTCAATTGTGAATACGGACAAGAAAGCTTAAAAAGAACAAAAATGACCGACGAGGTTTTAATGCTTCTGAATTATTTCTTGGTGAAGAAGATCAAATATGTTATTGACTGTCAGTAGAATGAATAAATCTGTCTCAAAAAAGTGCAGACAGAATGCTTCTTAGAACTAGGAATGAAAAATTATTGTCATGTACTTTGGATGTCTATCAGGAGAGACTAGTTCATTTCTGCAGAGGGGCATCAAGCTCGGAAAAGTACAAAATCAGCCTAAAAACGAAGGCTGTCAATTAGATCAAAGTCACACCATGACTCAACAGTGAGTTCAAACATAGCCATGATTCCAAGGCTGATAGGAGCCCAGACAGTGTTTCATACTGTTTTACATATGGTTGCTATGGGTTGGAACTGACTATGTCACCAAACACCACCAACAGCAACCCTGTGTGGAAGCAGAAAGCCTCATCGTTCTCCTGTGTAACGGCCGATGTGTTCAATATGCTAATCGTTTTGTTAGAAGTTGAAGCTTACCCCACTGCACCAGTACTCTTTAGAAATATTTATGAGTATGTGGCAATCCAATGATTTTTAAAGAAATGAACAGGTAATTCCAAAGGGTCACTCAAGAAGAAAAAATAAGTTATTATAAGGAAATATGCAAAGCCCTAGACTTTGAAAGCCCAAAAAGCATAGGATCAGCATATCTCAAGATGAAAGAAATGAAGAACAAATTCACATTTGGAGTTGCAAGTTGGAGGATTCTGTGGGGCAAACATTTGAATGCTTCATCGGAGGATGATGAGACGATTGCGGCGCTGTTTTTTAGCGAATGTTGTTCTTTCTTCTATTTTTTCAGTTGTTAGTTGATGATGAAGTACTAGGAGGAGAAGAAGTCCATATGTACTGAAGGTATTAGTGAAAAACAGGGTCCCACACATTGACTGGGTGCTCTCTGAAATGTTTCAATGATCTGATGCTGTCCTGGAAGCACTCCCTTTTCTATGCCAAGAAATTGAGAAAATACCTATCTTGCTGACTGAAATAGATCTGTATTTGTGTCCATTTCAAAGAAATATGATCCCGTATAAGATGGAAATGTGAAGACTGTAATTTGAATGTGCTTTATTGACAATGCAAAAGCGTTCATCTGTATTGATCATGACAAACTATGTATAACATTGAAAAGAACAGGAATTCCAAAACACTTCATTGTGCCCATTGTGAACCTATTTATAGATCAAGAGTTGTTCTAGGAGAATAAGAGATTACTGAATAATTTAAATTCAAGAGGTGTGTGTGTGTCTATTCAGCACATTTATTCAATCCGTATGATGAACAAATAATCAGAGACGTTGGACTATGTGAAGAATAATTTGGTATTAGGATTGGAATAAGGCTTGTAATCAATCTTCTACAGTCACATGATACAACCTTGCTGGTTGGAAGCAAAGAGACCTTGAAGAGCTTACTGATGAAGATCAAAGATCACAGCTCTCAATATGGATCATAACTCAATGAAAAGAAAACCCCAATCCTCACAACTGGGCTGATAGGTAACATAATGATGAATGGGAAAAGATTACCATTGAAAGAGTGTCATCATGTGTGGATCCACAACCCATGCTCAGTGAAACAGTAGTCAAGAAATAAAAATAAAAGATTGCACTGGGAAAATCTGCTGCACTAGACTTCTTTAAGGCATTTGCAGAGCAAGGATGCCACTTCAAGGACTAAGGTATACCATGCTATTTTCAGTTCCCTCATACGCATGTGAATGCTGTAAAATGAAAAAGAAGATAGAAGAAGAATTTATTCATTTTAATGGTAGCATTGGCATAGAATGTTGAAAGTAGCATGGACTGTCAGAAGAACAAACAACTCTGTATTGAAAGAAGTACAGCCAGTTTGCTCCTTGGAAGCCCAAATTGCAAGGTTGCTTCTCTCCTTTATATAGTGTCGGGAGATATCAGTCCTTCCTTCATAAAGGTTGTTTAGCTTGGTAGAGGACCATCAGTAAAGAGAAAGACCCTTGGTAAGAAGGACTGACACAGCAGGTGCAAAAATATGTTCAAGCACAACAACAACTGGGAAGATGACTCCGGGCTGGGCAGTGTTTTGTTCAGCTTTGTGTAAGTTCGCTATGAGTCTAAACTGACGAGAAGACCCCTAACAACTGGTGTAGATAGTGCTGACGACACAAACACAAACACTCCATAGTCATAGTCAAACACTTTCCAATTTTGGTCGTAAGAATTTGAAGATACAACTTCGTCAGATGGCATAACTTAGGTCACAAAATAACTTATTAGCTGTAGCCTAGTGAAGGGTGTAGTGTCTGGGATCTTACTGGCTTGAAATTGACTACCTACACAACAACTATGAGTGTGTACTTGCTAGGAGCAAAGGAGCAAGAAGGTAACCAACATCACTGAGATAAAACAAGTCCATTTGAGTTACCACGTCATCTACTTTGAGACAAGAACTAGACAGTGCCTGGCTACCACCATGGACGATTGTGGCTAGTGCCACAATTGGCCCCAGAGAGAATGGAACCCCGGGTCATTCTTTAAAACTAGAACCAAACTTATTCCCTGAACTAAACTTTTAGTGCAAAGAAGCACACAAAATAGAGGATTTTACCTATAAATTGATGCCTTACTAAAAGATATCAGTAGATATCAGTATGAGAGCAAATGTTTAATAAATCCACAAAATGTTAACAATTTCTCAAAAGATTAATAATTTCTCAAAATCAAAGCTGAGAAGAAAGTCAGGCAAGGAGACTGAAATATTGGAAAGAGAACAAACTGAATAGCATTAAAGAAAATATTATGGTATATAACTAATATACTAAACATCTGTGTAGGAATTGTAAAATTGGAATTAAACTTGTCCCCCCAACTCAGTGAAACATTGTTTAAAAAAAGGAAGGAAGAATAGAGATCTATAATATGAAGCAACAATAATAGTAACAAAACTAGTTTGAACTACCTAAATGCATATCTCATAATGAATTTAAAATCTTTTTGTCATGAAAAACTATCTACTTTTAAAAATTAGCCTTATTATCGAATCTAAAATTTTGTCTTGAATTTAATACATCGTAACAGATCAGGAGTTAGGAATAGGAAAGGGAATACCGGAAGTAATGTGGAATCAAGTTTGTTTAATTAAGCAATTATCAGGGATGTTTCCTAATATCTTTCTTTTGATTACACTTTGTGTAGTACTTGGGGAGTTCTCATCTCACCTCGAGATGTGGGGTGAGTGAGAGGTTTGACTTCCTTGTTATAATCGTTATTAGTTGTTGTAGTGTCAACGCTGACTCAAGACGACCTCACGCGAACAGAGAAAGGTTGGGCAGTCCTGCAGTGTCCTCGGGATCATTGTCGTACGTGATTCTGTGTTGATGAGGCGTCCTGATGGCATAGTGGGTCACAAACTGGGTTCCTAACCACCAGGTCGGCAGTCGGAAACTAACAGCTGCTCCCCCATAGGTAGATGAGGTTTTCTACTCTTGTAACGCATCACAGTCTCTGAAACACCAGGGACAGGTCTACTCTGTCCTAGACGTCGCCAGGAGGTGGAATAAACTCAGTGGCAGTAAGTTGAGTTATTGTGATCACTGTGGATACTGAGCTCCTCCCCATCCTGGGGCCTAGCTTATAAGACAATGACCAAACAACTGTCTCTTGTCCTCCACAAGGTTTCATGGGAAATATTTCAACAGCAGCTCACCAGACCTTTCTTCGTACATTGTCTTAATCTGACGTTCGCCCCAAATCTCTCCATCAGCAATGGCCATTCTGGCTTGGAAACATCAGTGGCTTAAGTTTCAGCACCACCACAACAGGAAAGCCGCCATCGAAAGAACTGACAGCATGGTGAATTCTTTTAGCTTCTATTATTGTCTCTTACAAGAATTTTAGGCATCTTAGCCCATAGTCTGCATGAATTTCAGACCTTCAAATGGAAGAGGTATTCCCTCTCTACTACTTGTTGAGGCTGAGTCTTCTTTGGCAAGAGAGCTGTGAGTAAAGGTGCTATTTATTAGGAACAAACCAAAGCTTTGAGAGTCACAGTGCATGGCCACTACCTTGCTTAATTGTCTCCACTTTGCCACGGCCTAAATAGACGCTGACCTTTGAGTCCACGTGGAATGAATATGACATTTTAACCGGGGTTTCAGCTGACCTTTAGCTTGGAGCTGAGTTATAACTAACCTGTAGGCAAAGTGTAACAAATCAATCTTTGTTCCCAAGCCCTGAAACTCAGTACACTCTTAGTTCCTATAAACGAAGACAGCAAAAATTTACTGTACTCAAAGAGGGACTATTCTGAACTCAGGAGTACTATGAGCTTGCTTCAGAAGCAAATGCATATGGGAGTTATCTGACCCTAAAAAACCAACTAAACCAAGAAACTGAATACAAAAAAATGTATAGAACAGCAAACAATATTCTGATAACAGACTGTTTTAGAACGATAGGCTTTGAGTTACATAATGCGTCCATAATAAAAAGCCAAAATCGAATTGTCGACTTCGGGAAAGGTGATGCATTTGGGATTTCCTAAACAAATGTACTTGTTCACATTTTTGTCCAGACAGAATTCGGAATTCCACTAGAAGAACAGCAGAGTTCATATCCCATTACTGTGTGTGTGTGTGTGTGTGTGTGTGTGTGTGTGAGTGTGTGTGTGTGCAGCTGCAAGCTTAAGTATGGTGTGCTTTATGGAAGCATTGAATCAAATAAACTCCATTTCCATTGCTCATTTAGTCGGTCACTATGGGACATAAGCTTCTTTCAGCATATTTTCAAGGGCAATTGAAACAGGTGCTCCCTTAACCTTTTACTATCTTTAATTTAATAAGCTGCTTTCCCTCATATCATTCATAAAGATTCATACAACACATTGAAGTCAAACAATTGTGCAGGCTTAATCTTTTAATTTGGGAAGATAGCTCTGATCCTTTTTCGAGAAACAAAGCACCCTCATCTTTTATGTTGCTGTCGTTGCCCTGAAATGACTCTAGAGCACTCCTTCGAGGACTGAAGCGGTTTTTTGAGTTAATTTTTCCACTCACAAAAATGAACCAATTATTTTAGACCTGTATGTAATTGTTAAACTATTACTTGTATATCCAAGTTGCTTGCAAATGATATAAACCCAGAATATCCTCCCTGGTCTATGTTAGCATTAATATTTTATCTATGTTCTCATTTAATTTTTGTCATTCCTGTTCCTATAACTGCACCATGTCCAATGTTATTATAGAGCTTGTAGAATGCAAAGTCAATTACTAATCATCTTCATATAAACCGGGTATGAATATTTCTCTAATGAAATGTGACAAGTTGGAAAAATACTCAGCTTTTATTTTCATCTGCACCTTTTTTCCATTAAGTTGCCAAGTGAGGGCTAGCACTAATGTAAAGAATTGTACCAAGGAATTGTTACTTCAAGCCACTAAATGTCCAGAAGGTTCAAAATGCAGCAAAAACTATCAAACACATAGAGAAAAATAAGTGAAAATGTACAAGTCTTAGTTTGACTGCTTTTAGTTTTTAAAATCTCTAGTATAAATGAGGTTTTCACAAGCAAAGTGGAGAAACATGATTTTAAAGTGAAAAAATACATAAGATCTTGGTTTATAAGAAATGCCCTATTCTTTAAAAAATGATAATTATATAGAAATATTCTTAGCTATTTTGATTGGTTATAGTATTCCACTACTGTTTTGGAGTTACGGAGTGGAGAAGAAGTAGAAAGGAATTTGATAATGAATTATATTTGAAGTAGCTGGTAGCTTTTTTTTTTAAAGAAAGACACCAATGGGCATATGCTATAAGTGCTGTGTGGCATGATCTTATTTCAATGGAATGATTTGCCTTAAAAATATTGAACCTCAGGATATTTTGATCTCTCCACTTTATTTCAGCCATAAATTGAAAATTAAGCTGTTCCACACTTTACAGTATTCAACAAAGGGCTTTGTGAATCTAAAATAAATACATAAGTTAAAATAGTACTACAGATTTATTATTTGATCAGTGCTTCCAAGAACATTTCATGATTAAGGAATTTGTGTTGTCTAGAGAAAGAACCCCAGGGATGCTCACTTATGTACAAGAAAGAACTTTACACTAGGAAGTAATTTCCAAGTCAAGTTCATAGACTGGATGCTAACCCAGTCCTCTTCAGCCTCATGGAGTGGCAGATTACAGGCCAGTGGGTACAGTCTCATGGATGCAAGGTCAGTGGAGCATGTCAGGGCATCAACACCTCTCAGGGTCAGGTGGAGAAAGATGCCGAGTCCCAGTGACGACCCCATAATGAGGAAGGCAAAACGACACAGCCAAAAGCAGTTCCTAGAGTCCCTGACTCTCAAGACCACACCCCCAAGGAAGTGCCGTCAAGCCACCACTCATTGACATATTTGACTTCACTCCTACCCAGGCGTGTCTACTTGATCTAAAACCATCCAGTTATCATGAACTGCATACCCTAAGCCCTGTATAGTTTTTTAAACTGTGGCAGTGGTAGGGTTAATAAAGTCAGAGAAGATCAAGGAGACTCAGAGCAGTTTGGGAGATTTTAAGTTTTTTCAGGGTTTCATTCAAATGTCTTTTGAATCCTCTCTTCTATGGCATGTTAGTTTCCTGATGGAGATATCTGTTCCAGTTTTTCATGAGGAGGAATTCTCTTTCTAGTGAGCAGGGCCAGGTAGCCAGGCCTATCAGGCCCTTGCTTATCTGGAATGCAGGAGTTAAATAAAAGGGACTTTTGCTTATACATAAAGCTACAGGGAGGGGGGGAAATGACTTTTCTAAATGTAGGGGGAAAATTATAACAAAAAATAAAGTTCTAAAATTTAACTAACTTAATAAAATACAAGTGTATAAAGAAAGAAAAAGAGTAGAAAGGAGAGAGGGAGGAAAAGAAGAAAGCCAGAA
>NW_022109767.1:16216808-16219341 GCF_000313985.2 Echinops telfairi
GGTCCTTGGAAAGAGTTAGTTGGTAAAAAGAAATATGTGTTGTTGTTATTGTTAGGAGGCATCGAGTCCATTCTAACCCATAGCTACACAACAGAATGGAACACTGCTCCGTCTTGTGCCAATCTCAAAACTGCTCTTTGTGCGAGCCCATTGTTGAAGCCACTGTGTTGTTGCAGAGAAAAAGCAGCCCTGCAAACATGGATTGACACAGTAACACAGTGGTAAAATGTAGATTTCTTTTTTTCCATAACTTTGTTCACACACACCCTTGTGAAGAGGAAATGATTTCCAATTTATTTATTTGCCAAATCAGAAACCTGAAGCCTCAGTATTTCTATTCGGTTCCATTGTTAACTATTTGTGCATCTTAAATGCCTTGGTGGTGATGTGGTTACATGTTGGGCTGCGATCATAATATGTTCTGAGTTATATGATCAAATGCCTTTACATAGACAGTAAAACACTGGTAATATTTTCTTTGCTCTTCTGTTTTCAGCCAAGATATACCTGATATCCCTCATTCTATGTACTCTTCTTACTGCTGCTCAATTCCTTGGATGGTGCAGTGGTTATGCGATGGACTATGTCAAAACTACCCGCCACTGCATGAGAAAAAGACTGTTATTTTTACTCCCCCAAAGAGTTGCTTTCTGGGAAACCCACAGGACATCACTATGAGTCAACATCGACTCAATGGTAATGAGATACTGCTGAAGTGCCTTTTAAATCATCTTCAGGGAACAAAACTTGTGTGTGGTATAATGATATACATCAACAATTCAGTATTCTGTTGGTTCATCTTTCTTTAGAATGTGTACAAATATGGATCTCTTCCAATTGGTTTTACAGGTAACTGTCTTCAAATTTCCTTTGCATAGACAGATGAACATCTCCTGTGTTGCATCCATATGTTGAAACATCACAATCAGTATTCGGCTAATTTATGGAGTCTAGTTTTTGCTAATTTGTTCAGCACAGCCCAGATGTCCTGCTGCAATGCAATCGGCTTTTTATGAGATGATACTTCTTAAAACAATTGCAGAGATGCTGTGGCTTAGAGGGGATTTGATGACATTGAGTGAGAAACAACTGACCATGGAGCAATTGTTTCGGTATGAACTCTTTCCAGCGACTCTAAATTCCTTGCGTCTTCCTTTGATAATTCCTGCATCATTCAATATCTTGCCTATTGAAAACTTCTGTATTGCAACTGGAGGTTTGAATATTTCTTTTCAGTGTTTTTTTCTGATTGAGAAAGACTAAGCATACCTTTACTATTGTTTTTGTTAGGTGCTGCCCAGTCTATTTTAACTAATAGCTAACAATGTAGAATAAAAAAAACACACCATGATTTGGCCATGCTCAGACTCCTCGTTGTGGGAACCCATTGTTACAGGTATTCTGTCAACTCATCTCACCGAGGGGCTTCTTTCTCCATGACTTTAGTAAGCATGATGTCCTTCTTCAAGACTGGTTCTTCCTGAGAATATATCCAAGTGCATGATACAAAGTCTTGCCATCCTTGCTTCCAAGGAATGTTCTAGCTGATCTTCCAAGACAGATTTGTTTCCATGACCATTGATTTTGTATCCAAGTAAAATGAAATCCTTGACAGTTACACATTTCACAATTTCTTATGTGGATAAATGAAATATAATACATACACACAATGAAATATTTTCATCCATGAAAATAAATTAAATTTGGGTACATGCTGACTTGTAGCCAATTAATATGGCCCTGTAACCATAATGCCTTATGTGATGTATTATAATTCTGGACTCTATGTTTGTGACTATTATCCCTCTTTGGAAGTGATTCCCTACTATACTAATGGACAGAATTCCCACTCATTCACTGCCATAGAGCCAATTCTGTTTCATAGCAACTCTATTTGACAGAGTAGAGCTACCCCTTTGGTTTTCTGAGACTTTTAGTCTTTGCAAGGGTAAACAGCCTCGTCTTTCTCCTGCGGAGTGTCTGATGGACTTGAAATGTGGACCTTGCTGTTAGGAACTCAGTACATACCCCACTGCTTTACCAGGATTAACGTAGGTTTAAGACCTGACGTTAGTAGATAGCATGGACCAACTCACATCCTTTGCTTCCTGGGGAGCATCTATAGATTCTACTAGAGGGTGTTATTTAAAACAACATCAGTTGTTTCCTTGGGTGTGTAGATCTACTACAAGACCAAAACCACACCTCCATCAAAGCCATTCCTCCATTTCTTGACTGAGCTTTGGGGGAAGCAAGAAGACCAGCTCTGACTTTTGGACATTGCTTTGGACATTGCCTTTAGCTTGCCCCTGACTGACTGATTTGGGACTACATAGCATCCAAGATAGTTTGAGACATTTCATAAATGTTTCATGAGTTTTTGTGGAACCATACAGCGATTGCACTTATACGAAAATCTAGAACAGATAAATACATAGAAACCCAGGTATATGACTGTTTACCAGGGACTGGGGAGTAAGGGAAGAGGAAAATTATAGCTTATGTGATATAGAGATTTTGTTCAGTGTAATGA
>NW_022109767.1:16220714-16221895 GCF_000313985.2 Echinops telfairi
TTTTCAGTTTATATTCATGAAGTTTTATTGTAGTTTCCACATGAAATAAAGGGCACAAGAAGGTTGTCAAGGCTAGAAAAGAAATCTGTCTACTTAAGGACTTTGCTGTATTTCAATGTCTTATATTTAGAAAGGTGTCGGGTCCTTTCTAAAGAGTTGTATCAAAACATGGTGAATATTTTTTTTTATTTTTTTCTCCTGTGTTCTCATTTTGAAAGAATTGACTGAAAGGCTAATTGAAAAAAAGGGTCATGTTTGGTGTTTTACTTGGGCTACTGCCAAAATAGAAAAGAAAAAGGAAAAGAAGATTGTTGATTGATTGGTATGTAACTGTACAGGTAGTTGATTATAATACTTCATTCGTATGATGTACCTTCCTTAATTCGGATACTCTCTATCATTGCACATAGATTGATACTATGTAGTGTAGTTTGATCATCTTTAAGGCTAATCATAGTAGCCTAAGGATTTATTAACATAGTATAATCTTTATACTCATAGTCAATATTCATATTTTATATACATAGATGGTGAAAACTATTGTGCCAAAAGTTCATTTGACATTTATACATTGTTCTTATAAATTTTTATATCACACTCGTCCTCAAGTGAAATACTTTACCACAGAGAAGTATAATGTACATACTATAAGTCTAGAAGAGCCTTCCTTCTGAGGAAGATCATGAATCTGCTGTGCTTAGACTTTCTCTTGTAGGGAGTTTTATGAAAGTAATTTTGAAATACAAATTATTTCATTGAATTCAGTTACACAAATCATTAGAAATTAATTTGTTCTTGATTTTTCACTTCCACTAGTAGAAGTTCCCTTCTTCCTCTTGTTCCAGGTCTGCTAGGAAAAGGAAAAGGAGTAGGGAGAGCCCAATCTACCTAATTTCTTCTATCCATCTCTCTTCTGCCATATGACAGTACAATTTCTGTATTATAAAATGAATGTTATGTGGACATTATTAGTGCAATAATTAATATTTCTTTCTTTGTAAATATTACAAAGGGTCACCTGAAACTTCCACCCAGAAAATGAATAAATTGAAAGACAAAACACATTATACCATTTTCCATATTTATATCGGTTACTAAAAGAGTTGATGAAACATTTAATGCTTAAAAAATCCCCCTTCCATCTCTAGACAACTGGACATACCTTGCAGAGGGGTAGTGGG
>NW_022109767.1:16222422-16232522 GCF_000313985.2 Echinops telfairi
AAAAATCCCCCTTAATTAAAACCATTTAAATGATAAGTTACTTATTAACTATAATATATTTAAATATTTAAAGAAATATTATTTCCTTTTTCCTTCCAAAATGCTCATGTTAGACACTGTGCTAGTTTGTTGTTGTTGCTATTCCTTTTACTACTAAACTGTGAAGGAAGGAAAACAAACCAAACCTCAGTACCTGGTACTCACGCTCTCACTGACATCGAGTCGATGCAGACTCAACTACCCCTGTGAGTCTCCAATACTGTAACTCTTTAAATACTCTGTCTTTCTTCTGGGAGCAGCTGGGGTTTGCAATTGCTGAACTTGCAGATTGCTGTCCATCATGTAACCACTGCACTACCATAAATTCGTACGAAAATAGATGCAATGTAAATCAGCGTTTTTAAAATTATATAAAAATAAATATCAGACACTGTAAGATATGAAAAAATAATAATAATTTATAAATTATCCAGGGTTTGTGAATGAGGGAGGGGGGAAATGAGGAGCTGATACCAAGGGCTCAAGTAGAAAGCAAATATTTTGAGAATGATGATGGCAAAAATGTACAAATGTGCTTGACACAATGGATATATGTATGGAATGTGATGAGTTGTATGAGCCCCCAATAAAATGAATTTTTAAAAATAATAGAAAAGTAAAAACAAATATAGAAAAAGAAATCCGGTGATAGAAGAGATGGTAGCATGGACATTTTTCAGTGAGGTGATCAGAGAATATCTCACAGAAGGGGGAAAATCTCAACTATGTTTTAGCTTTGCGATGAACCTGGCCATGGAAAAGTTGCAAAGGGAAGCAGTACAAGTTGAATTGGGACCATATATGAAGACCCTGCGAAAGAAGCAATCTGATTCACATTTCTGAAGTTATGAGCTCATCTGCTCTCTGGTCTTCAGCTCATCAATGTGTGCTCAGCTTTTGAATGTCTTTAAGAGCTTTCTCTGTGGTAGGCTCTGGAATAAGTGTCAGGGATTAAGAGTATTGTAAAGAAATAAATATTTCAACAACTCACTATAAAGTAATATGAAGGGGTCTGCCAATAATAATAGAAAATTAGTCTTATTTACTTCAGTGCACGAATTTCAATGTTTTTACACCAAACTAAATGCATGCTAAAGTGTTGCGACATATCTGAAGAGTATGTGCAAAAGCTCTAAAACAGGTCAGACTTCAGTGCAAAAATGAAATTTTCTCAAATTGAAGCAAATACAGATAAGAAATTTAAGGTGGAAAAATGGTGAAATCATTGATGCTTTACAAACAGCTTTTGGGATCTGCACATAACCTTCTCCCTGGAGGATGGACAACAGAAAAGGGCGACGTCAGACAGTGTAAGATATGACAAAATAATGATAATTTATAAATAATCAAGGGTTCATGAAGGAGGGGGGTGCGGGGAGGAAAGGGAAAAAATGAGGAGCTGATACCAAGGGCTCAAGTAGAAAGCAAATGTTTTGAGAATGATGAGGCCAACAAATGTACAGATGTGCTTGACACAATGGATGGATGTATGGATTGTGCTAAGAGTTGTACAAACCCCCAATAAAATGATTTTTTTTTTAAAAGAGTTTTTGGGTACAATACCCCAAAGAAATGAGCGATTGGTCAATATCATTTTAAGGAGGGTGAAAATGGTGTAAAAATGATTGCAGCAGCAGACCATCACACACATTTTCAAGGAACAAGATAATCTCGTCTAAGCCTTCATTGAAGGGGTCATACTGGCACTGTGGGTTAGACATTGGGCTGCTAATGGCAAGGTCAGCAGTTCAAATTCGCCTACCACTCCACCAGAAAAAGATGAGGCTCTCTGTTCACGTAGCGGCTTACCATCTTGGAAATCCTGCACAGGGTCACTATGCATAGGGATGACCTCAATGGGACTGGGCTTGGATTTTTCATTTTGCTGCTCTAGTAAAAGATAATCTAGGATTCACAGCATAAACAATCGTCAACAACACAGATCCCTCAACTGGTCCAATGCACACGATCTTGACTGAAAAGTTATCTTGCTTGCCTAGGTTAGGGCAGAGAAAATCAAGTAATTAAATAAAAAAATTTAAAAAGTAAGATCAGGATACTGAAGCATTTCTTTGAAGAATTAATAATAGGAGAGGACATATGGTTTTATCATGATCCTGAAGACAGAGCACAAGCAATGGCTACTAAGAGGTAGAAGTGGTCTAGTTAAACCAAAGCAGAGAGTTCTAGAGTAAAGGCCAGGGCAACACTTGTGGGGAGACTCAGGCATTTTGCTAACTGATTTTCTGGAGAGTCACAGAATGATAATATCTGCATAAAGAGAAAGAATGTTTGCGTTTTCATCGTTTAAGTGCTTTTCTATGAACTTTTTGAAGCCCCCTGATATGTGGTCCATATTACAATAAATACACATGTAATTGAAATTATAAGACATCTTCAAGCTATAAAATACAAAATATGAATAATACCCTTGATAGTTTTTTCAGCTCATCTTACCACCTTTTACACAATTGATTCTTCACACCAAATACTCTGTTATGATTTATATTTTAAATCTACTAAGTAAGCAAAAAAAAAATTAGTACTTAGGTCAGTTGATAGCTATACTCCTTGCATCTTATTTATGAGCAAAATGCTAATTTCCATATATGTTCATTATTATTTTAATTAACTGGCATACTTAGCATATTTGACATTGAAGTCTATTATTTTCTAGCACCTGCTTTTTCTGCATAAGAAAATTGCCTTTAGTCATAATAACAAAATAAAACAAATGATAACAATATTAAGAAAATAAACATACAGCAAAAATTTAATTTCATTAAACTTCACATATAATATATAGTTATACTATTGTTAAAAAGCACATTTTAAATAAACTATAAATATGTTTTAGAAACAAAATTAATTCAATTTTGATAATTCATATTTAAAATCATTCTGAAACATGTTTATTTAAAATATTTTCTTTTCAAAGCAGAAGTTTCTAATATCTTATGAGTCTGAGACACAAAATATACCTCAAAATTGCTCAAAAGATTCTAAAATCAAAGTACTTTAATAAACACAATGTTTATTAAAGAATGAGGAATTAAATTATGCTAAATTAAAGTTTGCATATATATGAATGATTTAAAAGTCATTAGGAACCATTTTTTTGGTAGGAAAAAGCATTTTCTCACTGTAATTATCTAGAAGCAGACCAGCCTTTTCTCAGTATTATAATTGCTTTCAAATTCTCTACAGACAGTGCAACTCCTGAACTTGAACACTGTCACCATGCTACCTTCTGTATATAACTCTTTAACTGTGTCTCATCTGTACAAAGTCAGGTCCTCATCAGTTTAACATTTGTTACAATTATTGTTAGTTGCCATCAGGTTGATTCCAGGTTGATTCCAACTCATAGCGATCCCATGTGATCCATGTAGAACCGCTACATAGGGTTTTCAGTCTGTGACCTTTCAGTAGCAGATTGCTAGTCCGATCTTGTGAGCTGCCATCTGTCTGGGTTAGATTGTGTCATCCAGAGATTCCAATCTTAGATTAGAATTAATAAACTACTATTATTTTTTAAACAGTGTTTTCTTACTAAAATGTTTCTCTTTCCAGAGGCAACATAAATATCATTACAAGACCTATCTTCCGAGTACAACATTGACATCATATTCCTTAGCAATCTTAAGACAGACTCCCTATTTTGTCTATGTTAAGCCTAAGTGGGTTACATGTCAGGCTGCTGCGAGGGAGGCCGTCAGTGCAGATTCACCAGCCTCTCTCTCCGAGGGAGAAAGGTGAGGATTTCTGTTCTTGTCAAGATCTACTGTCTCCGAAACTCACAGGAGCAGTTAGCTCTGCCCTGTCCTACAGGATCACTGTGAGTCAGAATTGACTTGATTATTAAATCAGTTTGAGTTTATTAAAATGGAATTGAATTGATTTTCCTTTGGGCCACTAATTTTTTTCTATATAAATCCTTGTTTATTCCACCCTCATTTCTCATTCTTTCTTTATTCCATTTCCTATTCCATTTCCATCTACACAGACATTCAGACTCTCTTCCTCAAAACATAGTGCTTACATTTAATAAATTCCTTTTTTTAAAGGGGGATTCAACTATTTTCTCCATTAAATCTTCTCTCATTATTCCAATCTACAGTAATCTTTCTTGACCTACTATAATCAACTAATATGCCATTTTCATCTATTGAAAAAAATGTGCTAATATATCATTAGCTCAGAAGGAAATAAGATGTTTAAAATATATTTTCCATAAAACTAACCATTTTAATGCATTTTAAAGGTATTATAGAGGAAGCACGTGTCAGATAAAGGTTTTTAAAATGCAAAACTCATACAAACCAGTTGTAATTAAACTAATCACAATTCCTAGTAATAGCGTTGTTACATAGGATTAGATCTGTGTAAACTATAAGGCTATCAAATAGAATGTGTTGTCGTTGTTAGGTGCCCTGAAGGTGGTTTTGACTCATAGTGACTCTGTATACAACAGAGGACAACACAGCCCAATTCTGAGTCATCCTCCCAGTAATCCTTATGTTTAAGTCCACTGTTGCATGGATTGTGTTAATCCATCTCATGAGAGTCTTCCTCTTTTCCATTGACACACTACTACATAAAGCATGATGTCTGTCTTCAGTGACTGGTCTCCCTGATAACATGTTTGAAGTACTTGAGACAAAGGGTCACTATCCTCATTGCTAAGAAACATTCTGCCTACACTTTTTCCAAGAGAGTTTTGTTTACTCTTCTAATCCATTGTGGTTTCAATATGCCTCGACAACACCATTATTCAAATGCATCAGCTGTTCTCCAGTCTTCTTTATATCTTGTCCAACTGTCACAAAGATATCTTTTATCCTTCTAGTGTAGCAGATTTGTCCAGGGGAATATGTCCTTTGAATTCATATCTGCTACTTTGATGAGCATTTAGTGTATAGATCCAAGTCAGATGCAATAATTCACAACTTCAGTCTTTTCCCCATTTATCATGCTTCTAATGATATCCCTCATGACACATCCTTTCCTAAACCCAGCTTGAATTTATAGAAGTGACCTATCAATGTGCTACTGCAAGCATTTTTTAAATCATCTTAAGCAAAATTTTACTTTCATGTGATATTAATGATATAGTTCAACAATTTCTGCCTTATCTTGGATAGACATTATTTGGGACAAGCACAAATATTTCTTAAAATAGACTATTGCATGCTTTCAGTGTTTCATCAGCTTGTTCAGTCATGTCAATGGTATTCTTTAAATTCTGGTGCCATTTTTTCACAAGCATTTGCCTGCCAATTATTTTTTTTCATACAGTAGTGGCTTGAGTGCATTTTGATGTTGTAAGGTATGTAACTCGTATTTCAAATACTAGCAGGGTCACCCATGGTGAACTAATTTCAGCAGCACTTCCAGTCTAAAAGCAGACTAAGAAGAAGGAATAGACTATTGTCCATTTTTGAGGGTTTAGACATTGAAAACCTTGTGAAATCAAATAGATTTAAAAACTACTTATACATATCTGAATTCCACTGGTTTTATTTCTCTACACAACCCAGCCTAACATAATTTTATCCCATGGGAGTGGGGTTCTAGAGAAACAAACCTTGAAGATGGGGGCTTTTCTGACCTCTGCCTTACGGCGATTGGGTGGAGTTGGATTCTCCTTCTCCTTTGGGTTGTCAAAAAAGGTCAGGTTTCCCCTGTGGTTTACTCCGTTGGTTTCTGGAAAGGGCCTGGGAAGTGAAATTTTATTCTGACACCCTGTTTTTTTTTTTCCTACATGTAATGGCTGACAGGAATGTAATGTAATGGGTATTAATTGGCAGCAAGGGAAGCAAAGCACGTTTTAGACTTTCCTTAGGCAAAAGCGATGAGGCTTAGACAAAAAAGGCTGAGTCTGCCATGTCTCTAAGACCATATGCATATGAATAAGATAATCTCAGATCACTTTGAATCTGAATATTTGAAAAAGAATAGTGTTTAGGATCTGGCTGTATTAGGATTACATTTTATTTCTCCTACCTGCTATTATTGACACAATATGCAATTAGAATGGATATTTGAATTTATGATTATATCATTTTAATTAAATAAGATTTAAAATTACTTATAATGGATGTCATTCATATGTGTAGTCTTTATTTTAATTTTTGTGCTACTGATGTTTAATCTCTATTGTACACATTCATTAGAAAGCACACTCCGGGTTCAAGAGTAGAATGCCACTACTTTGCCCTTAACGAGAAAACATCCATCTCCAGTTCCTGTTGTGTTTGTCTAGGTTGGTTCCAGACATAACTGCTCATGAGAGGCACTTATGCGTTAGCAGTAAAAGAGACATCAAGAAGATCAGTAAATGTTCTTATCAAACTTAATAAAAGCTTCAGATAAAATGATTACTTAAAGCTTCAAGTCATAAAAACCATGACAAAGGTTTTCATCAACCTCTTCTCTGTAAGGTTTATGAGAGGCCAACGTTTTAGGACTTCATTAGTACCTACAATGGCCAAATATCAAATATCAATAGGAAACAAATGAGTCCCTTTACAAACATGTAAGTCAAATGATGTTAAGAATATGGGATAACGGGAGACATTCCGTAAGCTCGGCCATGACCCAGTGATACTGTCCCAGGCCTCAATGTCCTCGTTCTCTCCCAAATAGATTGAGCCACCAAGAGGGGAAAGGTCACCTCATAGAGAAAGCTTGGAGATTTTAAGTTGCTGGACTCTTTCCCATCTTCTCTTCCTCCTCAGCTCGAGAGTGCTGTCACTCTACACCCTGTTTACAATGTCACTTTCTCTAGAACTTCCTGTTGCCCAGGCAGGTATTTCAAGACGGCTGGCTTGGGGCGAATCTACAGAGCATCTTCAGGCATCAAGGTGTGGAGAGATGCGGGAAGGAGGTCCACATGGGTATCTTGCTTCTTGTGCACTTATCTGCTGTGCTGTTTGCAGGAAGTGCTCCGTTCCAGAGTGTGCCCAAGGTGGATTTCACTAGGTTGCCTTCAGAGTCTTTGGGTGTTGATCGAAACCATCAGTTAATGCAGATGCATGTGGATTGTGGGAAAGCCTTCTTTAGTATCTAACGTAGGCATAGAGCAGTGGTTTCTCTGGCTGAACCTGCAGCACTTGAGTGGCAGCACCTGGGGGGGCAGGGGGGGTGGGGACACTGAGGAAGCTGTGGAGCTGCCAGGCACAGAATCCTTCGTCATAGAGCTGTCTTTGTAGTCTTTATTTCTTAATAATATTGATAATTTACTCTAAATGAAATTGTAAGATTACGTTTTTATTGAGTAACTTTCTAAGAATCAAATTAGTATTTCAGATTTAAATAATGTCTGGTTCAGATAATGTCCTAAACAGACTGCAATCATAGATTAAATAAAGTGTTAAATAGAAAATAGGTATATTAAAGACAAATTTAAGATACTTAGCTATTTCTAACAAAGTAATCGTTCTCTTGTATGCCATTTCATTACACTTAAATGTATATGTGAAAATTATTGTTGATACCGCTGAAAGCGGTTGTTTATATATTAGTTCATTAGTTAGTTTGGTGGCAACATGTAGCTATAACTTCTTAGTGGATTTGGGAAGCCCTTCTCCATGGTATTTAATTATATTCTCAATCTATTTTCCAACTGCTGACATTAGGTGTGGAATTTAGAGAAACCTGATTGTAAAGTTATGCTACCTACTACCAGTTACCCATGGGTAATTTTCCCCTTTACTTTCTGGCTCTACAGAAAATTATATTTTGTCCAAATTAAAAACAGATGGTCTCCCTTATGTCTAAGATTTCTGTGAAAACATAATATTCTGTGTTTCTTTTTAAAGCTTTTTACTTTTTTGTGAAGTAAAATTATGTTAATTTTCATTGGTTGAAAACTCTTGAAATAGGCTCTTGTAGTAGTTACATAATCTGGTGTCAACTTGAGACTATTAAGAGTGAAGGAGTGGTGGTTGGTCTATCAATCAGGTCACAGACAATGAGACCTCTGTGTGGGCATGGCTTTCTCCTGAGGATTCTGGGAACTCCTGGCTTCCTCGCTGGAGGTGGGACACAAAGACATACTCTCTGCTATACATTCCTGTTGACAAGCCATATGGAGCTACACTGATGGAGACAGAGCCGTGGAGCTGGAGGAACCACGTGGAGACCCACACCACCGCTGGGATGCTTTCACTGCCACTAGAACCACAAGACTTTGCACCCACTGGCCTGTGATCTTCTGGCACTTAGCATCATTGCATGTGTTGCATGACTCTGAAGAGGAGTTTTTAGATTGGTATATGACATATGGGCTAATATCAGACTTGATCTGGACTGGGCTGGGATGTTTTCTTAATAAACAATTACTCTTGTATATAAAGTTCTCTATTACATAGTGTCTAGGAATTTGTTTCTCTAGTCAACCTAGACTAACAGCTATGCAAGTACAAATTTATTATCATTGATAACACTTAGCGTAGATCATTTTATAACCAACAACATTATCCATAAATCAGTCATAAACCAGGAAATGAAAGAAAGATCTAAGATATCAAAAAGGTGGCCATAATCTTATACCCTAAAGCTTAAAGCTTATGCACACGGAACTAATTTCACCTACGTGGAACAAGCTAATGCTTGACAGTGCCAGTTAAATGAGATTTTATTCTATTTAGAAGCCCCCTTGCACAGTGCAATAGTGCCCCAAAACTTTGAAAACACTAATGTCTCTTAGAAATGGTCAAGATGTTACCTAGAAGGTAATGGACTCAGAGGACACAAAAGGATGGCTGCTAAAGAACAGCTCACTAGGAAGTCACATTGGATCTTTACAACACGAGGCTAGCTATTAATTCATTTCACTTTTTTGTCCAGAAATCAGTGAAGCTACAAAGAAGCAGATGCTCCTGATTATAGCAAGGCCTTTGTCATGTTCCTATTTTGAATCAGTAATCTGAAACAATAATGTATCATCCTTAAGAAAGAAAAGGAAAATCACAGATGGCCCCAGAAGGGAAATTTTTAGGGATCATTTAGGTCAACTTCCTTATACATTATTTGAGGAAATTAAGGGCCAGATAGGTTAATTGATTTTGCTACAATCTGTTTGTTCTGAATCTCTATTCAGGGCTTAAAAAAAATGCTTAATCTGTCATTCTTAGCTGTCGGGTGACTGGGGATCACTTTGGAGAATTTACTAGTGTTGTAACTATGTATTTTCAATGGGAAAATACACAGTCCTTTCACAATTTCAGATATCTACAATAACATGATCAGGAGTGATTCCTTATTTTTGTTATTTCTAAAATTATTTAATATTTACATTATTTTAGAGGTAGATTTCAAAACGTTTTTCTTTTACCCACCACACAGCCCTTGACTAGATGCCCTGCATTGGTTTTGTTAACAAACATATGCTGTTGCTGCTGTGAGGTGCCATCAGTGGGTTCCAAACCATCGCGGCCCTATGCACAACAAAACTACACTGCTAAATCCTATGTGATCTTCACAATTGTTCCTATGCTTGAGCCCATTGTTGCAACCACTGTGTAAATCTATCTCCTTCCTCTTTAATGCTGCCCCTCTACCTTAGCAAACATGATGCTTGTGAGACATTTGCTAAATCTAATCATTGTGTCATTAATTTACCCAATGGTTTAGAATTAAAGTACTACTGAGTAAAGGAAAATATACATGAATAGGAAAAATTTTTAACCTAAACTATATGAGATGCTCACTTATATTGGTTAAAAACTTAAACAACTGAACACTGTTTAAAAAAGAAATGAGGGTCAGATACAATACATAAATTTCCATAATGCTCATTCCCAACGGCAAAACTATGTCTGCAGGATTAAGATATATCAGAAAAAGCAAAGACATATCAGAAGAAGCAAAGAAAGTATGGAAGTAGTGCACATATGGTAACCAATTATTGAGTAACTTCAAAGCAAGAGAACTTCCAAATCCATGACCTTGGGATAGCAGTTCTCTGATTCTTCTCACACTCGGCTGTTTCAGTTCTAAAGCTGTTTTTCAGTTCCTTTAATCTACATCTGTGGTGTTTAAGGTAAAATCTTCTC
>NW_022109767.1:16232622-16243185 GCF_000313985.2 Echinops telfairi
GATCATTTTATAACCAACAACATTATCCATAAATCAGTCATAAACCAGGAAATGAAAGAAAGATCTAAGATATCAAAAAGGTGGCCATAATCTTATACCCTAAAGCTTAAAGCTTATGCACACGGAACTAATTTCACCTACGTGGAACAAGCTAATGCTTGACAGTGCCAGTTAAATGAGATTTTATTCTATTTAGAAGCCCCCTTGCACAGTGCAATAGTGCCCCAAAACTTTGAAAACACTAATGTCTCTTAGAAATGGTCAAGATGTTACCTAGAAGGTAATGGACTCAGAGGACACAAAAGGATGGCTGCTAAAGAACAGCTCACTAGGAAGTCACATTGGATCTTTACAACACGAGGCTAGCTATTAATTCATTTCACTTTTTTGTCCAGAAATCAGTGAAGCTACAAAGAAGCAGATGCTCCTGATTATAGCAAGGCCTTTGTCATGTTCCTATTTTGAATCAGTAATCTGAAACAATAATGTATCATCCTTAAGAAAGAAAAGGAAAATCACAGATGGCCCCAGAAGGGAAATTTTTAGGGATCATTTAGGTCAACTTCCTTATACATTATTTGAGGAAATTAAGGGCCAGATAGGTTAATTGATTTTGCTACAATCTGTTTGTTCTGAATCTCTATTCAGGGCTTAAAAAAAATGCTTAATCTGTCATTCTTAGCTGTCGGGTGACTGGGGATCACTTTGGAGAATTTACTAGTGTTGTAACTATGTATTTTCAATGGGAAAATACACAGTCCTTTCACAATTTCAGATATCTACAATAACATGATCAGGAGTGATTCCTTATTTTTGTTATTTCTAAAATTATTTAATATTTACATTATTTTAGAGGTAGATTTCAAAACGTTTTTCTTTTACCCACCACACAGCCCTTGACTAGATGCCCTGCATTGGTTTTGTTAACAAACATATGCTGTTGCTGCTGTGAGGTGCCATCAGTGGGTTCCAAACCATCGCGGCCCTATGCACAACAAAACTACACTGCTAAATCCTATGTGATCTTCACAATTGTTCCTATGCTTGAGCCCATTGTTGCAACCACTGTGTAAATCTATCTCCTTCCTCTTTAATGCTGCCCCTCTACCTTAGCAAACATGATGCTTGTGAGACATTTGCTAAATCTAATCATTGTGTCATTAATTTACCCAATGGTTTAGAATTAAAGTACTACTGAGTAAAGGAAAATATACATGAATAGGAAAAATTTTTAACCTAAACTATATGAGATGCTCACTTATATTGGTTAAAAACTTAAACAACTGAACACTGTTTAAAAAAGCAATGAGGGTCAGATACAATACATAAATTTCCATAATGCTCATTCCCAATGGCAAAACTATGTCTGCAGGATTAAGATATATCAGAAAAAGCAAAGACATATCAGAAGAAGCAAAGAAAGTATGGAAGTAGTGCACATATGGTAACCAATTATTGAGTAACTTCAAAGCAAGAGAACTTCCAAATCCATGACCTTGGGATAGCAGTTCTCTGATTCTTCTCACAGTTCTAAAGCTGTTTTTCAGTTCCTTTCATCTACATCTGTGGTGTTTAAGGTAAAATCTTCTCCCTTCAGATAGTTTTCTAAACCACATACTTCTGATATGGTCTTTGAAAAATGCTGTTCACCTAGAAAAAGCAGAATCTAAGATCCAGGTAATCTGGAGTACATAGGCAGAGTCACCAAGGGAGGAAAAGAAACAGTCAAAAATACATACTTAGAAACATAATACTCGGGGGATTCTCCCATGGGAATCTCTCCTTCTTAGAGACAGATCAACAGAAATGAAATCACCTTCTCGGAGACAGACATGTTCTCTCTCCTCTGGTCATGAATTTCTATGGAAATTCACTGATCAAAATGATAGGAATGTTTATTAATTTGTGGTGACGAGACAAGAGACAATGCTATATACCATGAACTATTTAATCCTTTCCCTCTCCCCATTAATACAAACTAAACCCAGCTGAATTGAGACCTCTTTTGAAGAAATTAATTTTAAGATGTACAAATAAGGGAGCAATAAATCAATCATAAGCATTAAGGAAACAGATCACAACATTGGCAAATGCTTTGTCTTTCCCCATTGAGGGAGATGTTGGCCAACAGTTTTTCACATATGCCCTCTGTTATGTTGAGAAATGTCCACTGTGATGTTGAGAAATGTCCACTGTTGAAGGTTTACTAGGAATGGGTTGCTATTGGTGGTGTCTTGAAGTTCGTTCCAATCGTATATACAACAGAAGACAACATTGACTAGTCCTGCGTCATCCTCACAGTTGTTATTATGCTGGATCCCATGTATACATCCAGCTTATCGAAGATATTTCTCTTTTTCTGGCCCCTATACCTTACCAAACATCATGGCCTTTTCCAGGACTGGTCTCTTCTGTCAACAGGTCCACGTACGTAAGTGGAAACTCAACACCCTTGCTTCTAAGAACATTCTGTCTGTGCTCCTTCCAAGACAGACCTGTTCTTTTTGCAGTTCATGCTTTCAATACTTTTCCCAGCACCGATTCTTCTTTACCCTTCTTTATTCAAGATCTAACTTTCACATGGATATGAGAATTCACATATGTCACTCCATTGTTTTCTTTCCTGCCTAGTTTCTACTGAGAATTCCAAACTTATTTCTATTGATTTTCCTTTATAAGTCACTGTTTCCCACCCACCCCTACCTGTTCTCAAAATCCCTCCTTTTCTTCAATAATGGAGATTTCAACTATGATAAGTCATGCTGTTTTCCTTTTTAGATCAATCTTGTTTTGGTTCTTTAAGTTTTCTGAGTAGTTATTTTATCCTCATTTATAGTGTTAGGGAAGTTGACTTCCATTGTTTCTTGTACTATTTTCTTGGTTATTCCTCCTTTGGCTACCACAATGAGACATAGGCTGTTCCTCGTTATCATAGGTAGGTGTGTTGTGGCAACATGGACAATGAACACATGTGGGATTAGTTGAAGGGCAGAGAGATAAATGGCTCAGAGAGCCTTGCCTTTCTTGTCTCTCGCTCTTTGGTGATTTGACTAGTGTGTGGCTGCCTTACCTTGTTCTCTGCCTCAATTTGTAAGCTACACTACCTATGGGACACCTAACCGTGAACTGTGTGACTGTAGTTTTAGGTTCCTTCAAGACCTGCTTCGCTACGCTACTGGAGTATACATCGCTTGAGCTGGGGACTGTTAGACCCTGTCATCTGGCTGACTGTTGGTGACCTGCCTTGCTGTTTGCTACCTGTTCCCGGATAGCCTGAATTGCTTTACAGAGGACTACCCAGTGGCCCTCAAGACTTGAAGGACCGCCAGTGTCTCACAACTGTACTGCTTTATATATTAATTGTTTATTTCTTATGCTATCTATCTATATAAATGTATATAAAATCATTAGTGTCCTGGTTTTGTTTCTCTAGAGAACCCTGTCTAACATACTCACGATGAATTTTCACATCACTCTTATACTTTCTTCAGATTTTTTTGATGATTTTTTTGGTCGTTGATTGTTTCTCTTGTCACTTGTATTAGAAAGAATTATTTAAGAGTTCACTAATCTGGTTTTCTTCTTCAATTCTATAATTCAGTTCTTTTACTGTGTCTTCTTATTTCTATTTTATTATTATTTATTTTCTGAAGTTCTTTTTGGTGAAAAAATTCTAGTTTTTATTATTTTCCTCTACCTAGTCTAGGTATGTAAATACCATTCTCCAGAATTCTATTTCTGATGCTTTTTTTCCCTGAGAAATGCCTTTTTTCTTCGTGTGAACTAAATTTCTCCAAGATGCTGTGATGCGATTGTTTGTATTTAATTTTTTATTGCATTTGGGGGAGAACTTATCCCTCATCATCTTTCTTTTGTTGGGTGTAATTAAGAACGTGAGTGTTTGTACAGTCATGTTTTTCTATTCTTACAGCAAAATTGAGGGAAGGTTTGGCTGGTGTTTGGGGCTGTCTATCACTAATCCAGTGATAGAGTGGCTAGTGACCCAAGCACATGAGTTGCTGCTACTGTTGGAATGGGTGTAAATCAGACATGGGAACAGAAATGATGTCTCGTGGGGCAAGACAAGCAAATAAATAAATAAATAAAAGAGAGAACTAAACAAGAGCTTACAAATAAAATAATTAAAACTATGCTCAAAGCACAGTAAGTTCGGCAAACAACTTCAAGAAAAAATAATAAGGAAACTGTGTTAAAGGACAGGGAAGTAAAACCAAAAGGAGAGAAAAAGGAAATGCATGATCTACATAATTAGTTAAACCAGTGTGTGGCATAAGGAAAAGCAAAGAAGAAAAGTAAAGAAAAACTGAAAATGTATTTTTCTAAGAGAGAAAGACTAAGGGAAAGTCAAAGAAGAAGAGAGACATATAAAGAAATAAATTAAAAAGAATCAAATAATTAAAAGAAAAATAACAAGAGTAAATAAAGAAAAGTAAAGAGGCACCTGGGGAAGATGCCGGATCCAGGGAGGAGAAAGCGTTGGGGGCAGGCTACTCAGATAGCGCAGTACTTCTGTAAGCTGAGAATTCTCAGTGCCAGGGGTAGGTTGTGAGGGAGTGGATAGGAGGGTATTGGATGAGTTTCCTACCAGTCTAGCTGGTATTTGCCTTCAGAGACCCTATCCAGAAATAATTAGCACAGTCTCAGATAATGACTGGCATCCGGATTTGTTTCCTGAAAGGAATTCTCCTGGGTCCGGAGGATTATGGGCCAAGTGGATGGTTATGGAAGGAAGTATTATTCACTCAAAGTGATTGGCAACAGGTCACTTTCCCCATATTATGCTTTGCATCATTCTGCGGAGGGGGCGCTGACATGTGTCACACTTGGCTGCATGCCACACATACTCAGAACTATACAAGTGAAGTTCTGATAGAGCAGGGTCTGTACTGTGGCTTTGTAAGTGATGATGACTATGTGCGACAGTAAGTGTGCCAGTGGCTGTGTTTGCTGGCCACTCCTATGGTAAAAACGAGGGTGGAGCCAACACGGGAAAGCGCCTCCCTTCTCGTTGTCAGCCGCCTGTTTTGGCACTTGTGAGCAGATCGGATTATGACTGGCCCTCGTCAGCCGGATGGACAATTCACTTGTTTGTCTGTGTCCTTTCCTTTGTTTAGCATCTCCTACTTTCAGCATTTGATTTTCAAGACTTGAAAGAGTTCTTGTGCAGCAGTTTTATCCAAAGAAACGTGTCCTATCATGTCTTGACTGCTGCTTCCATAAGCGCTGGTTGTGGATCCAAGCATGATGACGTCCTTGAACATTTCATTCTTTTCTCTGCTTATCTTTTGTGAAGATTTTGGGTTTTTTTCCATTGAATTGTAATCTGTAATAAAGGCTGCAATCCTTGATATTTATAAGCAAGTACTTCAAGTGCTCCTCACTTTCAGCAAGCAAAGTTGTGCCATCGGCATACTGTATTTCGGTAGTGAACTTTTCTCCAATTCTGATGTTGTGCCTTTTTTCACATAGTTGTATTGACAAGTAAGTATAATCAATCCTCTAATCGGTATAAAGTCTCTATGATTAGAAAAATAACTTGATGGCATTGGATCTTAATTTTGTTTTTTATTCCCTGGTTATGCTATATGAGCTGTGAAAAAAAGCAACTCATGTGCATTCAAATGAATCCTGTCAATATCTGTGTCATCTACTGTCATCTTGCATCACACAAGTGTCAATATTACGCTTAAGAAAATGTCTATTCTCCTTTCTGCCATAGAAGTTCAAGAGTAGCACATTGGGCTCAAAGCCATTGTTTTTCCATATTCATTATAGCAACATTGGTGACCCAAACATCAACTCTTTTGAAAATGAAATTTTACTTTTATTAAGATGCATACAGGATTCTGCTATATTTATTAAATGGTTCTTGAAGTATTTGATCCTTGGAGGAAGGTAGAAGATTACATCAGTTTTAGGGGAGGTATCATCTTCCGAAATCTTTCTGAAAATCACTCTTCTTGAGAAGTCCTCCTTTTCAGGATTTATTCAGTTTTTCAAGAAACTCCTCAAAAGTTTCACATAGGGAGTAAGACTGGTCTTCTTATAATCTCTGGTTCTGTTTGACATGAGATTCAGCTTCATTTTCCATTCCATTGGTGGAAATTATATCTAATTCATGACAGATGGAACTTATCAGTGCAATGGCAAATTGATCAAACTGATCCACCTTTTGTAAATCAATAGGGACAGAAATGTGACCAATTTTTGATGAATACTCAATGGGCTCTTCAGTAAATGGCCATTGCTTTGCTAAAAGTCGTGGGAAACAGTACTGGCGCATGATCCCCCACTCTGTCTAGTGTCTGTATTTTCCATTTTTGCTGTTGTTCTTATATTGACAGCCTATTTGCTTCAAATATTTCAAAAGCTGTAGTGAACTGTGGTATAGTTGGAAGTCTTGAAGGTCATCAAGTATTGTTTCAGGAACAAGTGCTAGAAACTCATCCCAGCTTTCTTTATTTTTCAAGAATCTCTTGACAAATCACAGCATATTCATTTTTTACTATGTTTACAGATCTATGCTTACTATGCTTACTGGTGAAAGGGAGAATTTTTTCACTGAGGTGAATTTTCTTTTTGATATCTGCAGCACCCTTTACAAGACTCAGATACTCAACTATTCCAAAATGCACTGCAGAGGGTAATTTTCTAACGGATTCATAACAGATCCAACAATGAACTCCTCTTCTTCTGGAATATACCATACCCAGAGATGATACTTAAATCCAAAGTCCTCCCTCAGTGCTCTGTCGATGATGTGGATGGTCATTGTTATGAGGGCTCAACACTTAGGACACATGTCTGCAGATCTACAACATCTCCTCACATGGTCAGGGTCACTCATATCAAGGTCAAACACCAGTTCTTTTTCCTGATCCTGCAAAGCTCCCAGCTTCACTGTATTGTATTGACTGAGTCTGTGGGAATATACTGCGCCTATATCAATCTTGTCTGGATTCATTTTCTGCACCTTCTTTCCCAGATCACTCTGGTTGCTGGTTGTTGAAGGATTGGTATCGAAGATAAATATCATCTTTCCATGTGAATGAAAATTCACGGTGTTGCAAGTAATTCTTTATCACCCACCCCTCACCTCATCACCTTCACCATAGTTCCCAAACAACAACTCTTGGTTATTTAATTCATTAGGTTCTCATTTTTAATATTTTGACAATTTCCTACCCCTTTGTGAATTGTCCTTAGGGGGGAAAAATATCAGGATGACTATACTGTTCACCTGTGACTTTTCACTTCTCTCAGGAATACTTTCTTCACAGTCCTGCCTACTTCGGCCTCTTTCGATCGAGGCTTATGTGTTTATTACATTTTCAATAATTCTTGTCAGCAAGTTAGCTATTATCTCATAGCCAGAACTTGTAGTCTTGCTTGGTACATTTTCCCGGAACAAGCTTCCTAAGCTGTTAAGGTGTGATGAATTTTTTTGTTGTGAATTAAGTAGAGAAGGTTTATATTTTTCAGTCCATCAACACTGTATTCTCAACAGTTAAAACCACTCACGAACCCTATCCCTCCCCCTCCTCCATCACCACCACCACCGCCGCTGCCACCACCTCTTTATTGTGTTTATTTCCCTCTCTTGATTTCTCTTCTCCTTCTTGTGAACCTCCATCATTCCTTTCACCCAAGTCAATACCTGGACCCTCTCCCCTGTTGCTTCATCTTCCAACTCTGCCACTCCCTCCCATGGGAATCTCTGTCTATTCCCTTTGGTATCCAGATTTTGTCTTATTAATTATACTTATAGTAGTGGTCTCACACAATATTTGCTTTGGTTTTTGATTAACTAATGCCATTAATGTAGTTTTACTGTAAGACATCCATGTCATGAGGTGTCTGATGGTTTTCTTATTGCTTTATAGCAATTCAAAATATCCCACTCTGTGTATGTAGCAAAGTTACCTATCCTTTCTTCTACTGATGGGGACTTTTGGTTGTTTCCAACTACATGTGATTGTGAGCAGTTCTGTGATGAACATGGGAGCGCATATACAGCACTACCTTGGTTGTCAAATGGTTCTAAGCTTGAAATTTCCACTATTGGAAAAGTAAAGCTTGAAAAAATTTGCCCAGTGTTCATAACTGCTCAATAGTCAAACTGAAAATCAACTTCAATAAACGTCGAGAGGTCAAGCGTGAGTCACAAGTGACCTATTGCTAAAAACACAAAGTTGTGACACTGCATGAACCTCCCACTCAGACAACATGTAGTTCTTGTGTTAGTGCACTAAAACATTTATCATCCGGTTTTTTGTGTGACGTTCTTTGTGTAAAATATCATAACCATGTCTCCAAAGAAAATGACTGACGCTAGCATTAAAGCTAAGAGGAAAACTATAAGAAACATGATAGAATAAAGAAAAAAGTCATTATAAAATTTGAATCAGGCCACTACTTGTATGATTTAGTGGCTGAATACATGACTAAGTTGTCATTATCAATATTTTTTAAAAATGCTATTAAAGCAGCTAATGTTGCAAAAGGTGTGACATTATTAACCCTGAAACAAATAAAACATATCATAAAAAAGATTGAAAATTTAGTGTTGGTTTGGATAAACCAGACACAACTGGATATATAATCTCCATAGTGAATTTTTCAGAGTAACATTTGGGTCTCAGAATCAATTATTTGGTTTTCCATTATTTTTTATGGTAAAAAATATGGTGAAATTTCGAACATTTGGTGTTTGAATACAAATGTGGAATGAATAGAGTTTGATTCCGGAGGTATCATTGTATCTATTTGTGTTAAAACTCTTACTTCTATAGGGTATATACACACCAGAAGTATTACTGGCTTGTATGGCATTTCTGTTCTCAGTTGTTTAAGGTCTTGATGTGAAAGGTAGGAATATTGTGCCAACCTGGCCAATAAACACATGTGGGATTAATAAGGTTGAAGTTTAATTGAAGGGCAAAGAGATAAATGGTTCAGTGAGTCTTGCCTTTCTGTCTCTTGCTCTCTGATGCAGTTATGCAGTTACCTTAGCTAGTTCTCTGCCTCAACTTGTGAGCTACACTACTTGTGGGACACCCAACCCGTGGACTGTGTTGCTATAGTTTGAGTTTCCTTTGAGACCTGCTTCACCACACTGCTGGTATATACATCATTTGAGCTGGGGACTATGGGATCCTGTCACATGGCTGACTGTTGGTGACCTGCCCTGCTGTTTGCTGCCAATTGCCTGCATTGCTCTACAGAAAACTCAGTTTGCTTCCTTGACTTGCAACTAGCAGCCTTTGTGAGTTGAAGGACTGCCAGTGAATTAACTGTCTCACAGAAGTGAGTTGAGCTGAGCCATTTGTACTGCTCTGTGGACTAACTACCTGTTTATTTCTTATGTTGTATCTATCTAAAAAAATCATACATGTCCTGGTTTTGTTTCTCTAGAGAACCCTAACACAATTGCCATCATTTCCCACAATGATTGTACATCTTTACAGACCCAACAGCAATACATGAGAGTTCTAATCTTTACTAATTCAAATTTTCTTGAATTAGGTTGTCATTATCAGCATATGGTGATATTGTTAGTTTGATTTCCTATCCATGAATATGGAATATTCTTTCACTTATGTAACCTCTTTTGTATTTTTTACAAGAATGGTCTGTCGTTTTCTGTGTACTGATCTTTTATTCTCTGGTTAGATTTGTTCCTAACTGTTTAATCTTTTGTGCTGTTAATGTAAATGAGTCCTGGTGGGCTAGTGGTTATTCTGGGTTGCTAACCACAAGGCCAGCAGTTCGAAACTACCAGCCATTCTGCCGTTGAAAGATGGGGCTTCCTACTCTTGTAAAGAGTTGCAGTCTTGGAAAGACCCTGTCGTACAGAGTCGCTTTAAGTTGAAAGGAACTCAATGGCACTGAGTGTGGAGTTTTGAAGTTTGTAAATGGTATCGGTTTCTCAATTTGATTTTCAGTGATACTTTCGTTAATATGTAGGAATTTGATTTTGTAATGTTAATCTTGCATCCATGTATTGAAAACAATGTAATCATTTTGTCCTACGTATGAAAACATGGATATGCATAGTCCAATCTTGGATATATACATAAATCTTTGTTCCTTAATCTGATTTTCTCCCCCTATGAAATTATACTTAATAAGTCATAGAATTTAATGATCAATTTGTGCCTGATTTTAAGTGTCTTTCTTCTTAATTGATGCATCTTTTTTCTACGATTACCACGACTCAGAAAACAGCACAGCTGTCTATCCTGGAGGTTCAGTGATAGCAAGAGGACTTACCACACTCTAGTGGTGTTAACAATTCAGTTTCTAAAAACGATTAAAACTACCAAGTACCAAAACAAAAAGCTGTAGTTTTCCTGTGAGAAATGCACTTTTAAATAATCCTCAAATATATGAAATATCTTAATTTATCATGACAGCTTGACTTAAAAAAATTATCTTGACCTTAAGTGAATCTCCTTTTGTAAAATATGCTATGGTATTTTTAATTTAGTTTCGACCAAAGGGCATGTAGTAAATCAAGTTATAAAAATTTATTTTATTTTT
>NW_022109767.1:16244413-16270040 GCF_000313985.2 Echinops telfairi
ACCTCGTCCGGGAGCTTCTTTTCTAACAAAGAGCTGTGACATCCTGTTGCCTTTTTCTCTCTGTTTGTCCTCGTGCCTCAGTTTACCTCTCAGATCTACGATATGAAAGGCGAAATTTCTAACAAAGCATCACCAGTATTCTGTCTAATTATAAGTTTACGTATTTCAGTGTATCCTAATACCAATTCACCTTTTATGTGTAATTTCAGAGGGCATTTTCTGACTTATATACTAGGAACAAAAAATTAGGCTTAAAGGTAGAATATTCTTCTGTGGTAGAGGACGAAAGGTAAGAGAGATAGGAAGAGATAGATCTATAAGCCCCTTTAGGCCATTGCAAGGAAACTGGCTTTGATTCTATTTTCTAAGGAAAATTATGGCAGAAGTTCAGTTAAGTACAGAACATGACCTGGTGTACGCTTCCACAATATTATTCTGGGAGCCTTGTGAAGATTAGATTGTGATTAAAGAGAGCAAACAGTTTTACCAGCTAGAAAGGCTTTACAGTCAAGTAGGTGGAACACTTCTGGCATTGGCAAGAGTGGTCTGATTAAGGTTTGTGTCAATATGGCTAAGCCAGTATTCTCAGTGGTTTGGCAGTTACGACCTAGTAACACCCTCTGATAAGATTGATCATATCTAAGATGTGGCCTGCTTCCCATATAAGGACATTGTGCAAAAGCTCGCTTGATTTTCTTTTTTTTACTGGGTCTGGATCCCGTTTCCCGCTCATCATCAACCTCTGGATTCTGGGGCTGGGACCAATGGCCTGCCACAGTGCTTGCCAATTAGAGGAGTCTTCTGTGACCTGCCATCTTCCCTTTTAAACTTGGATTCAGGCCCCTCTACAGCCACGAGCCTGACCTGCCGAATTTGTATTTGTTTGCCTCTGCAGCCAAGCCTGCCATGTTCCTGCAAATCTGGAATTCATCCTTTCCCCACAGATAAGCAAGTCAGGAGAAGCCACCAGTTTACCCTCTGACCTACAGTCTTGAATTCGTCCTACTTCTGTCATTGTTTGAGTAACTTCCTTGATATAAACTTCATTCTATACATCTACTTATCTATCTATCTGACCCTGTTTTTATATATAAACTACAACAAACCCAGACTATGACAAATGGTATCAGTGGAAATGGAAACGAAAAGAGCAAAAAAGTAAAAATGTGATGTAATTGTCACTTATTTATAACCAACAAGAATACCTGATAAATTGGAAGTGGAGGTGATAAGGTAGTCGGATAGGTCAAATTTGATAAGCAGATAATTGGGTTGGGCAACTGGGAGTGTGGAAAGCTTGTATTCAGGATTGTGGATCTTTAGCCACTGTAAGTTACATGAAATACCTTCCCAAAGGCTCCCATAAGACACAAATAAGTGCATGAAGAACCACTGTTAGAGAGTTTTCCACTTCATTAAAATAGTTATGCTCTTCAATATTATTAAATACTCTCGGCTTTAGAGGAGGAACATAAGCTACAATAACCCTCTCTGCTCTCTGGGAGGGTTGCTGGTTGAGCCACTTCATATTTCACTATTAAAGTCCCATCTGCTTGCCCCCTAGCTTTCTCTTGCTTCCCAAGGTCTAATATATTGTTGCCCCTCACCTTTACATCAAAATCCTTTTAGGTAAAAGTTCTCTCCCAGTGGTTTCTCTTTTGCTTTAAGTAATTGCAAAACTTAATTTCAAGATGTTTCTAAAATTACTGTTTTATATATTGTACTCTCTCAAAGAGAGTTGATAATAAAGGAACGTTTCGGGGGCTCTTACTTTTCCTCACATACTTTGGACATCTTATCAGGAGAGAAGGCGCTCTCGTGAAGGACTTGATACCTGGTAAAACATTGGGGCAGTGAGAGAGAAAAAGACGTTTTGACGAGGTGGCTCACACATTAGACCCATTATGAAGATAGCATCAGGCAGTGTTTCACGTTTTGTACATCGGGCTCCTATGAGTTGGGACCCACTCCGTGGACCCTAAGGGCATCAGCAGCAACAACCACCACCACCAGTACTCAGGCTTTGACTGGGTATAGTTTTACCAGCCGCACCCCCTTTTTCTGCACTTTATTTCTGGAAAATATTTGTATTTTATTTATCTGAGAGATTTCTGCCTAACATAAATTCTGGCTTTCATAGATTTTATTGTATATAAATGTCCAGGCCCTTAGCAGCTCTGTGACATCAGAAATCTGTGATATAAATTATATATATATTCAAATTCCACCAATGATGATAATGAGACTGGTCTGAGATTTATTGCATGAGGGTGAAAAACCTCTTTTCTTCTCCACTAGTTTAGAATCATTGTATGTAATGAGTATGTCATTCATGAGACATTGTTATACGTGCAAGGGCTTTAAAATGTTTGTGGAAAAACTCCATTTTCTTTTAATCCCATTTTCCCACAAATATTTTGAGACTTCCTTGTGTGATTAGGGTTAGGCAGAAAATAAGTTTCATAACTACTGTTTTAGATGATTTGCATGCATCCGCTTGGTGATAGTTTTTTTGTACCAACATGGCCACCTGTAAGAAGATATGGGTGGAGTTTAGCCTGTCAATCAGGCTTGTCAATCAGCCTGTCAATGCAGCTTGATAATCTACTTTGAGATGCTACTGAGATAAATGGCTGTCTGGAGAATGGCCTCTCTCTCTCTCTGCCTCCATGTCTGGTTGAGGAGTCACCCTAAGCCCTGTGATGCGACCACTGCCATTCGATCCACACACTTCTGCGCCCACTGGCCTATAATCGTCCTGCCTTCTGCATCATTGCATGTAGTTGTGTGAGTCTGAAAAGGGATTTATGCACTAGTATCACACTTCTGGATTTAATTGGGATGTGGCTGATATTTTCTTGACATATAATTACCTCTTGATACAAAGCTCTCTCTTACATATATGAGTCACTGGATTTGTTTCTCTAGTCAACCCAGCCTCGCGCAGCCTTCAAACACCATGGATCAGATGATAATTATCCCTCCCTCCACAAATATGATTTCATTATTAAGAAGCCTTAAGCAATTGAAAGTTAATTATTGTTAGACTGATAGGTTATCATCAGCTCAGCTAAAATATAACTATTGTTTTCAGATTTTGCTGGTCAATTTTACATAATCTCACATGGAGCCCAAAACATTTGTAACTAATGATTAGTCATTCTACAGGAAATATAGTAAATGTCTATAGGCTACAAAGTGGCTAATATTTCACCATTTAAAATCTGTAGGTCGTAACTCTCTTAATACCCGATGTTTATTTGACATGGAAACATGCTTTATAAATGTAAAAACGGCACTTATATTCCATTCTTTACTTTGTAATGTTTTTGCATTTTTTAATAGGAATAACAATTTGTTAATGAAATATATTATAAGAGGTCTAAAACAATAGAATGAACCCTGTGTTGGTTATATTGCCTTTCTAATGGATGTACGGTGGATTGGAGTCAGATCCCTAGCATGCAGTCTCTCTGTGGGGGCCCAGGTGGTATGCTGGGTTATGCCTTGGGCGGCTAACTGCAAGGTCAGCATTTCAAAACCACAGGGTCTTCTACTTCTGTAAGACGTATAGGCCTGGAACCCCCTGGGGCAGTTTACCTGCACTGTAGGGTCCCCACGAGTCAAAGCCACACTATGGCAGTGAGTTCGGTTGTTGGTTTATTACGGGCAGGTTGCTCATGCGAGAAACAAGTTCTTAACATCAACAAATGTTTCCGTTCCTGTTCTTGATGCAGGTACTAACTTTTCTAATAGTGCCTTTCTCCTCTTTAAACTATTTTTCACTACCAGCCCCCAGAATCCACACAAACATTGCTGCAAAACCTGTCAAGTGGGAATCATGAGTCTCTTTCTCTTCCTTTTCCATTGCTGCCATAATGTGGTAGCTCTACTTGACTTTGATTTTGAATATTGACACCCTAGCTACTGAGGTCTCCCTTCTTCATGAATTTGACGTATTGAGTCCCAGCGGGTTTGTGCAGCGGTCTTTATGTCTATAAAAAATGTCCTGCTTTATTTTGTAGGATTTCTGCTTCTGACATTTGGTGACATTTTCCCTTACTGTTGACAGTTTTTCTCCCTTTCCTTCCAAGAGTGAACCAGACTGGTTGGGTGTTTCATTTGTTTGATCCCGTCTCTTCAGTACCTCAGAAAGCTCTACAAAGTTCTCACCTCACATCCTATTCCTGGGTTAGCTTTTATTGGCACAATGTTTTGCTTTACTTTGAATGATTTTTGCTGTTCACTGGGATATGGAAAGTTGGTTTTTCCCCATAGGCATCAGGCAAAAACTTTTAAATCTTTTTGTAAGAAATTGTTTGTTCTCTGTAATCATCATTGTTGTCTGAAGTTATTTTTTTTAAATCACTACATAATGCAATTTCTTAATTCAATGAAAGCTTTATGGTTGGCATTGTTTTTCAATTTGTTTTATGCTTATTTATTTTGCATAAGGGTTAAACAGTTTGAAAAAATTGTATATGTTCAATTGTCTCCCTTAGCAAAATCTCTGTCTTTATTATTAACAATAAGTGTTACTCCCTCAAATTGCCTATAAAAATAGCAATATTTTCATAGCACAAGAAGCAGACTTTTATCATTGTTAAGAAAAGCATGATTAAGATAAGTTTTCTTGCTTGTGCTGGGAATCACTGACAGTAATTGGCTAGCACTTAGGCAGGATTAATACTTGGCTTCACTAGTATTCACACAACATCTTACAAAACAAGAACACCATTCCTTCCTAAAATACAAGGCCACAAATAAAATCAAAGTGTGAAGAACCCTGGCAAAACTTGAACTTTAAGTATTTAGCTATTTTTTTCTCACCTAGTTGTCATGCTCTAAAGCTGTCTCTAACTTTAAATTTCAGGTATCTCTAGCCCTCTAGCTACTAAACCTACATCGTTATATTTAGTTTACTGTTGGACTTTTGTCAAACCAGGCTACCTAGTATCTGTGGGAATTCATATAAATAAGCATTCCACTTGACTCCCAACACTCATAATTGACCATGTTAAATCATTTTACTGGCAAATTTTCATTGCCACTGGATTTTATTTAGAAAGAGTTGATATGGTTTTGATAGTGATTGGGGACAAAATTTCCATTTGTGCTTAGGAAATAAATTATTCCTCCATATAATGTGGCTGTTTAAAATTGTGCAATAAATGGAGAGTCTAAGCTTTTTAATATTATATTTGATTCTGCACAGAATATATTATTGTATAAGATCAGAGATAGAAAAAGAAATTACTCAATTAAAGCACAATATTCAAAGCTCCCTATTTGAAGAGCCTCTCAAAGGAAAGGTTATAGCATATTATGAAAGATGAGCAGCCATTCCACCACTATTAACTCACCACAGGCCTTTTCTACAGAGCCTGGAAACATGCCCCAACGTTTCTGGACTTTTGGCTGAAATTGCCCATGCATTGATAACAATGAGAATAGCTTTGTTCCTTTCCTTTAGTTTTTCCATTTGTCAAATCTTTTTTCTCCCATAAATTTTAATATGTGAAAAAAATTTTTTTAATATGTGTATTTAAATCATATTACATGTGGTTTGCGGGACTAGGGTAAACTACCCTGCCTTCCTTCCATATCCCTTGGAATCATTATCAATATTTTTTACAAAGTTCTAGAACCCTTAACATTTCATTTTACCTGCTTTGCCCGGTTGAGATCAAATGTCAAGCCTATAGTGAAACAAAATTAGTTGGTCTGGCTCTTCTTTCCATAGTCTTTGTAACTCTCACCAAATGCTTTTGTGGGAGGATGCCCATGAAGTGGAGATGACTCTAATTCATGGACTGGTTCTTGTTTTTTCCATTCTACTGGGTATAAACTCAGAAGCAAGAAGAAACTCACACATCCTACAGAAAGGAGAGCCATGAGTGAGTCAGGTTTGAGGTCCGAGTGTGGAGCCAGCACAGGCTGCAGTGCATAAATCATAGAGACTGAGCAGCTGGCCTCCCAGCAAATGGAAGGAGCAAAGCAGGACAAGGGCTTGCAGAATGAGATGGCCTTTGGTATTTGTCCCATTAAATGAGCTTTGTATCACTTAACTGCATGGCTGAGAACAGAAGTATGCCTACCAGCATAACTGAGAAGAAACACTGCAGACAAAATGAAGTGTGTTCTCATTGTTTTCTGATTCTGACAGGTTGCACCCTGTAAACTTCCCTAATAAACCCCATAGTCATGAATGTGATGTGGGAGTTATATATGCCCACTGAAATTAGTTATTGAGCTGCAAAGCTGTAGGGTGTTGTGGAAGTGACCGTTGGTGTCACAATAGGTGAAAGAAGGTTGGGTAGTTGAGGGATGTCTGAGCTCTACCTCATAGGAATCATCCTTATGGAAATGTGGAGTTGGATTCTTCTTCCTTCTTATGTAACATGGGGATGTTAGATGTGGTCCCCACAGTATTTATGCAATGCCCATGGTAGCTGAGTTATGATAGAGGTAGTCACATTAGCTATCAGAATATAACCACTGTAAATTCTTTATTGCCAATAGCAATTAGAGCCTCAGTTCTTACCAGCATTTTTACCATTTTTCTTGTAAGTCTACCCTCTGATCAGTTTAATTATGTCTTCTCGACTTTCCTTTCAGAACCTCAGCAGATGACACCACAGAGAAGAAATAAATCAGCTGTTCCAAAGGCTTTTAACATGCCACCAACATATTAGCAAATGTGAATTTATTTATTAGAAGATCTTCCATAATGCTCCAGTAAATGAAGCAACACTCATTTTACCTGAGATCAATTCCTTTGCCTCTGCGATAAAAGTTACTAGGAAAGTACGTAACTGTTGTGCCAACAGGCCCCTTTAGTTAATACTACTGCAGTTCCTAATTGTTACATTGTATACTCACTTGCTGATGTCAGAAAACTAGTAAGCATTCTTAACTTTATTTTTCTAGACCTACATCCATTAATAAAATTTCTAGTTTTCCAAAGGGTAAGCTTTTAAAAATAATATGTATCAAAACGTTATGTGTTAGTTTTGATACCTATCATTAAAAGAAACCATTGCTTTTGGCACTCGTTAACTATTTCTGTTCTATCTCTGTTGTTTTTTTTCCTGGCTTTATTTGAAGTATGTTGTGAACTCATATTTTACATGCGTTCACACTTCCTATAAAAATAATTTAAGAAGATTCCCCTATCACAATATTTCTTTAATGAAGAGAATGACTATTAAATTGTTATGCTTTTAATTTTGAGATCTAAGATACTTAAAAATTAAAGGCAGATGAATGAAATAATATAAATATAAAATACTAAAATTTAAATGAAAAGAGACAATTTTCCTGGCCCCCCCCAAACCTTGAGGACAATATTCCTGGTCAGAGCAGACAATGCACAGAGAGGACCACAATGCCGGCCCCACCATGAGGCACGACATTCCTCACAGAACCATAGCACTACAAGGGACAACACTGGAGACACAATGTGGGAATTGTGCCAGATCTGACCCCATCACACTGGGGTAAAACATTAAGGGTGTGCAACAGAGCAGGCAAGAGGAGCAAAGTGATGAAATCCCTGGAGCATACTAAAAATAGACTTTGGTGACAAGAGTGTGGCACCCCATCAGACTTGACTGGAACACACTCCTAAAGGTCAAAAAACAAACCTGGAACTATTGATAGGCCTTTCCTTTTTTTGTCATTGGTCTTCTTTTTGTTGTTCTTATTTTTATTGTTGTTGTTATTATTGTTTTGTTGGTTGTGTCTTCCTTTGCTGTTTTGTTTGGCTTTGCTTGGTTTTTATGCTTCTTATTGTCTCTGCACATCTATGTCGATAAGATGGGCGGGATGAACAATTTGGAGACGAAAACAATGGGACCGACGGTTCTAGGGGCACATGGGAGGAGGGAAGGTGGGAGAAAGGAAGCAGGGGGTGTCAACCAACCCAGGGACAAGGGAACAACAAGTGAACTAAAACCAATGGAGAGAAGGGTGTAGGATGCCTAGTGGGGCTTAATCAAGGGCAATGTAACAGCGAGGAACTACTAAACCCGTATGAAGGCCGAACATGGTTGTGGGACAAGAGGAAAGTAAAAGGAAATAGAGGAAAGTACTAGGAGGCAAGGGACATTTATAGAGGTCTAAATACAGGTGTGTACATATGTAAATATATTTCTATATGGTAGGGAAATAGATCTATGTACTTATATCTATGTGTTAAGAATTAAGGTAGCAGATGGACATTGGGCCTCTGTGGGAAACAGAAAAATTGCTCCCAAGTTGTCTCCCCTAAATATATGCCAAACCTAAGATGCTGCTTGCTACACATGTTAAATGACTGTATAGTAGGAGGTCACTGAAAGTAGGTCAGAGGTTATTCTCCTTAAGGATAACTAGAGCAACCAGACTGTATAGTCTGATTCACCCTAAGTAGGGCCCACTACCTTCTGATATTGCTCCCTTGAAGGAGTGCCCAAAGGCAAGGCCCGGACCACTCAAGGATGACTAAGTTTAGGCCACTATATTGAGCCTATCTATCTTGCCACTTATGTACCCTTATTTCCTCCCTAAAGTATTGCGTGTAAACCTCTAGGTCATGCCCCTCCTATTGCTTGTATTGCCCATGTTACAACCCTTTATCATGATGTACATTGTTATCTGCAATCAGACGGTTTGCATGCCCCCAAAGATATATAAGCTTTGGTTAGAAATAAAACCTCATGAGAGCCCCCCCCCGCCCCCCCGGACCACCAAGAGAGGAGCTGAGGTGAGTATGCTATCATGAAATATGTCTGACTTCTTTATTTTACAGTCTCTCTCCCATCTCTCCCATCTCCTTATGTCTCTACTATTATCTTTATATATCTTAACCGTACAGTTGCACCTATTGAACCCTTGATTAGTTGTGGGGGGGGGGAGGTGTGACTACCCCCACAGGTCTTGACTCAAGTACTCCCTCAACACAAGAATTCTTTGTTCTAGTAATCTGGCATTCTGTAATGCTCACCTTCCTGACATGATCACTGAAGACAAAATGGGTGCATAAGCAAATATGGTGATGAAAGCTGATGGTGCCTGGCTATCAAAAGCTATAGTGTCTGGGGTCTTAAAGGCTCGAAGATAACAAGCTGCCATCTAGGTGAGAAGCAACAAAGCCCACATGGAAGAAGCACACCAGCCCGTGTGATCATGAGGTGTCAATGGGATCAGGTGTCAGGCATCAAAGGCCCAAAACAAAATCATACCAATGTGAATTGGGGGGTTGGGGGTGGGTGGAGTGGAGTCCCAAAACCCATCTGTAGACAGTTGGACATCCTCTTACAAAAGGGTCACAAGGATGAGACAAGCCATTCAGGGTGCAGTATAGCACTGATAAAACACACAACTTTCCTCTAGTTCTTTAATGTGTTCCCACCCCCCACTATTATGACCTCAATTCTACCTTTACAAATTGAATTAGACCAGATCATGTACACTGCTACAGATAAGAGTCTTCAACACAGGGAATCCAGGATAGATAAATCCTCGGGACCCACAATGAGAATAGAGATACCACAAGCGGAAGGGGGGAAGGTAGGGAGAAAAAGGGGGAATCAACCACAAGGATGAACATATAATCCCCTCTCAGGAGGACGAACAACAGAAAAGTGGGTGAAGGGTGACAGAGGATAATGTAAGATATGAAAATAATAATATATAGCTTATCAAGGGTTTATGACTGAGGGATGGTGGGGGAGGGAGGGGGGAATGAGGAACTGATATCAAGGGCTCAAGTAGAGAGAAAATGCTTTGAAAATTATGATGGCAACATACGTACAAATGTGCTTACCACAATGGATGAATGTATGGATTGTGATAAGAGATGTAAGAGGCCCCAATAAAAGTGTTTAATAAAAAGAAAAGAAAAGAAAATAGACAAATTTTAAGAACCTCAGATCATGTGCATTAATATAAAATAAAATAAAGAAATGTGAATGCACACATAAGTACATTTTCCTACTTGTCAGCTATAATAAAATTGAGACAAAATAGTTTTAAGGTAAATTTCAAAAGCAAGTTTCAATTTATAAAAGACATTACAAATAAGTTCTCCTAAAGTATCTTCGATGTATTCTTTAAGTTTTTGAAGGACTGTGTGATGGGTCATTCAAATAACAGGAGAAAATAAAGATTATTGTAGATGCCCAAAGAGATTCTGATATGATCTTAAATACAGAGCAGCCGAGGCAAATAAAAGCAACAATGTCATAAAAGTGCTGAACATTCCAAATGGCAGCTATCAAAAAGATAAAGTAGAATAATATAATTAAATATGTAAATACTTAGATTTAGAGAGAGAGGAAGGAAACCCCTCATATATCAAACTGAAACAAATAAAGAATTCACGCCTTGGATTTATTTGTTGAAGAATTCTATAAGCAAAATAAGGAGTCTTGGTAGCATAGTAGGTTGCCAGTGTTGGATTACTCACTACCGGGGCCACAGATCAAACCCACTAGCCTCTCCTAGGAAAAGATGAGACTTTCTGCTCTGATTTACATTTAGAGCCTTTAAAACACAGAGGGGTAATTCTTTTTTTTTTTTAAATCATTTTATTGGGGGGCTCATACAGCTCTTATCACATTACATACATATATACATACATTGTGTCAAGCACATTTGTACATTTGTTGCCATCATCATTTACAAAACATTTTCACAAAGGGGTAGTTCTACCCAGTCCTATAAGGACACTATCAGTTGGAATCAACTTAATAATAATGAATGAGTATGGGGATATTTTTGAATGATGTAAGAAGTGTCAAAAGACAATGAAAGGATTACACGAAGTCACTGGGCCGAAAAGAACTGATCAGCTTTTAACCAGTTCAATAGGTAGCCTACGATCAAGAACAAACAGAATTGACAAGAGTAGCCCAAACTTTACTTAAACCAATAGTGTAAAAGAAGGATCCAGGAATTAATGGATATCAATTAACATGTTTCAACAAGCTATTATCCCACTGAAAGCACCCAAACATTGATGTCAAAAATTTGAAAGACAGCAACCTGACAAAATGACGGTGTCCACAGTTGCATCCATTCCAGGGAAGTGCAACCCAACAGAATGGGGATCAATCAATATCATTAATAGCACACGCAAGAGCAATTATACTACAGTAGCTAAAAAACATCTGCAACAGTACAGCAACAGGAAGTTGCCAAAAATTCGAACTAGATTTAGAAGAGGATTTTGAAAGAGGTATATTATCACTGATGTCAAAGGGATCTTGGCTGAAAGTAGAGAATACTAGAAAGATGTTTACTTGTGTTTTATTGATATGCAAAGGCATTCATTTTGTTGTTCAGAACACATTATAGCTAACCTTTTGAAGAATGGGAAATCCACAACATATCATGGTGCTCATGGGTAACCTATACATGAACAAAGAAGCAGTAAAACAATAGAACACTGCGTGTTTTAAAATTTGGAAATGTGCTTGCAAAGGTTGTATCCTGCCAGCACAATTATTTGATCCATAGGAGAGTAAACAATTCAAGAACCCGAATAAGAATTATATGAAGAAGGACATGGCACCAGGAATGAAGAAAGTCTGACTATCAGTCTTTGTGGAAGTTAGATAATTTCAGGTCAAGTTGAGGGTGAAATCTAGCCTGTCAATCAGGCCACAGACTGATGCTGTCTCTGTGCGTGTGGCCTTCTCTTGAGGATTCTGAAACTTCCCCCCCCACCCCACCCCCTCGCTCTGCCTGCCTTTTCCTGTTGACAAGCCACACAAAGGCTTGGTGGGACCTGGGAGGAGCCCCTCTCTCTACTTCCTCTTCCTGTTGAAGAGGGACACTGGGACATTTGGAGGAGCCATGTGCAGACCTGCTCCAGTGCTAAGATGCTTCCACCACCATTGGATCCACAAGACTTTTCACCCATCAGCTTGTGATGCTCCAGCATTCTGCATCATTGAATGTGGCTATTTAAGTCTGAAGAGAGATTTATGAACTAGTATCGGGCCTTTGGGCTAAAATTGCACTTATGGGCTTGATTTGGACTGGGCTGGATGTTTTCTTGACATTCAATTTCTCTTTGATTAAAAGCTCGTTCTTATACATAAATGTATGTGTGTCCCTGGATTTGTTTCTCTAGTCAACCTGGTCTAAAACAGCCTTCAATACACAGATATTATATTTTCTTGCTAAAATCAAAGAGGATTTGAAGACCTTGCTGATAAAAAGACAACAATCTTCAGTATGAGTTACAATTTAATGTAAATCAAACAAAAATACGCACAAAATGATGAATAGATAGCTTCATGAGAAATGGAGAAAACATTGACATTACTAAGGATTTCATTTTGCTCAGATTCACAATGCTCAGGTCCCCAAAGAAGCAGCAGTCAAACGAACCACGTAATGCATCACACTGAGTGGATCTGCTGCACAAGACGTCATTAAACTGTCTGAGAGTAAGCACATCACTTTGAGGAGTAAGTGTGCCTGACCTGAGCCATGATATCTTCTATTGCCTCATATAAATGGTCAAATTGGACAATGAATAGGGAATTGATGCATCTGAACTATGGTGCTGACCAAGATAATTGAAAGTAGCATGGACTATCAGAAGAACAAATCATTCTTTCTTGAGTGAAGGATACCCAGATTCCCTCTTGCAGGCCAGGACGGCAAGCAAGGCTTTATCTCACCTAATTTGGACATGTTTTCCAAAAAGACCAGTTCCTAGAAAGGACATCCTGTTTGGTAAAGGATCAGTGAAAAGGAGAAAGACATTCCGAGAAATACGTTGAAAGAGTTGCTGTATCTTAATAGGCTCCCACATAAGAACAAAGAGTATGATGCAGGATTGGCGGTGTTTCTCCCTATTGTACATAAGGTGGCTAGGAGTTAGGACTCATTCCATGGCAATAGGAGCTGTTGGTGGTGGCCAGGGAGATGATTATGATTCACTATACCCTGCATTGGGCACAGTACAACTACTAAGTAGAATTTATGAGATTATGACCTTTACAAATTAGATTACTAGAACAGACCTCTCTACCAAGGGATATCTGGATTGATTTGAATCACCAAACTTTTGCCAGTACTTGCTTGATTAACGTCTTGTGCTACTCAAGGATTTATTTGTGTGTGTGTGTATGTGTGTTTATGGAGAAAGAGAGAGAGAGAGAAATCCCTAGTTATACAGTAGCTAAACACCTGAGCTAATTGATAGGTTGAAAATTTCAATTTGTCAGATATTCTTCGGGAAAAAGATATGGAAATCTATTTCCAAAAGATTACAAACATTGAAAATCTTATGGAAAAGTTCTATTCTGAAATATTTAGGATTCTCATGAGTTAGAATCAACTGTAAGGCAACTAATTTGTTTAACATACGTGTGTGTGTGCATAAAATTTTTATAATTGGTTCCCCTTTCCACCCCAGCTTCACTCCACCCTCCCTGTAGCGCCACTCTCACCACTGGTCCTGAAGGGATCATCTGCCCTGGATTCCCTGTTTCCAGATCCTATCTGTACCAGTGTATATCCTCTGGTCTAGCCAGATTTGTAAGGTAGAATTGGGATCATGATAGTGGGTGGGGAGGAAGCATTTAGGAACTAGAGGAAAGTTGTATGTTTCATCATTGCTACATTGCACCCTGACTGGCTCATCTCCTCCCTGCGACCCTTCCATAAGGGATTGTCTAATTGCCTACAGATGGGCTTTGGGTCTCCATTCCGCACTTCCCCTCATTCACAAGGATAATCAACAAAAGAATACTTATTCAAAAATGAAAACAAGCATAAGCATATATCCACTCAATTTTCTGAATTTCATTTTCTGCCACTACTCGGGGAAGGTCTCATGGTATAGTGGCTATGTGCTGGTTTCAAACCACAGCCGGTAGTTGGGAAACCATCCGTTGTGCCATGGGACACAGACCAGGCTTTCTACTCTCATAAAAATATTATTGTCTTGGAAGTCCACCAGACCAATTTTATCCTGCCCGCTAGGGTCCATACGAGTTGGAAACAACGTGATGGCAGTGATTTGGGTTTGTTTTTGTTTTATGTTTTGAGTCCACGCTGTCTTTTGGATGTGTGAAACAGACAGCAGGATTCTTCAAGGACAGTTCAGAGAAATGTAAACACTGCCTTGGGTGTCTACAGATCCACGAGGAAGTGATGTCCAGAAACAGTTTCACAGCTTAAGTTTTCTGTTTAGTACAGAATTCTATGATTTTGTAGCAATGCTTTTTTACTTACCTAGTATGTTTTCAACAGCAACATATAAATAATTTATTATGAAATAGATGTGCAACCCGCATCTCTCCCTAAGGCACTTTTTTGTTGTGGTTTGTTGTCGTTAATTCAATCCAGATTCATAATGACAGACTAGAATTTACCAATAGCGTTTCCTTGGCTGTAATTTTAATGGAAGTAGAGGATCAGGATTTTTTTTTTAAACAGAGAATTTGGATGAGATTGCAAACATCAGGATTCCTTTCAGTTACATTACTGTCCAAATAATGAGGCCAAACAAATTTCCAATGTAAACGACATCATTTTAAAAGTAACATTTTCTGCCTATTCTCTCTCTCTCTCACTCTCTCTCTCTCTATATATATATAGATATAGATATAGATATATGCATATATATATAATTTTGCAATCAACAAGAGAATACTTATTCAAAATGAAAACCAATATAAACATGTATCCACTCAGTTTTCTCTAATTCATTTTCCTCTCACTGCTAAGAGGAGCCCTGGTTACAGAGTGATTACATCTTGGGCTGGAGTGCTAACCACAAGGTCAGCAATTCGAAACCATCTGTTGCTCCTTGGCTGAAAGATAAAGTTTTCTACTCCTGTAAAGACTTTCAGTTTCAGAAACTCACAGAGGCAGCTCTTTCCTGTCCTATGGGGTCACTTTGAGTCGGCATTCACTCGATGGCAGGGAATATTACTGTGAAACATCCATATCCACAATGGATCACATAAAAAAATGCAAGTTTAAGTTTTTTTAAAAGAAAATGTTATTCCCATATTCTATTATTGAATAGATGGAGAACATTGTATTTCAGAATAATGAATTGTAAGCATAGATGTATTTACCACTAATTGAAGACAGAGGCCCTGGACTGCAGCACATATTTTCAGAGCATAAACTTGCATGAACCAAACTCTGAGCATAAAGCTAATGCTGCCGTTACATGCCAAGTGGACTCCGACTCCTAACGACCCTATGTGCAACAGAAAGATAAACTTCCTGGTGCTAGGCTGTCTTGAAATTGTTAAGTTTGAGTACATTCTTACAGTTAGGGTTTCAATGCATCTAGTCAAAAATCTTCCTCTTTATGCCTGATCTTCTACTTTACCAAGCATAATATCCTTCTCCAGGAATTAGTCTCTCCTGATAGCAAGCCAAAGCACATGGGACAAAGTCCAGTTAACTTCGATTGTAACGAACTTGCTTCTCTACTTCCTCCAAGACCTCCTTTCGGCAATCTCTAGTATGTTCAGTATTCTTCAGCAAAAACATGATTCAAATGCATTGATTCTACTCCAGCCTTGCTTCCTCATTGTCCAGCTTCCACATACATGTATTGTTAGTTGCCGCAGACTCAGTTCTGAATCATAGCAACCATATACACAACAGAACAAAACACCCCCGAGTCATGCACCATCCTCACAATGGTTAGATTTCAGTCCATTGTTGCAAGAATGGTGTCAGTCAAGCTCCTTGACGTTCTTCCTCTTTTTTCAGTACCCTTCTACTTTATCCAGCATGATGTCCTTTATCAAGCATAGTGTCCACGCATATGAGGTAATAGAAAGGCAGGTCCTGAGTCAGTCACACCCCGTTCCTTAAAGTGCTATTTTCACTCTTTAGCACTAAGGAGGTGTTGTGCATCGGATTTCCCTAAGGAAACATGTCATTTGATTTCTTGGCTGCTGCTTCCCTCAGAGTTGATTGTGTATACAAGAGTAAACCTTTGACAATTTCAGTCTGTTTTCAATTTCTCATGATGCTGTATTAGTCTAGGATTTTTGTTTTCTTTACATTCAATTGAAATTCATACTGAAAGCTGTAGCCTTCAAACTGCTTCAGAGTGTACTCCAAGTTCTCTCAGTTTTCAGCAAGCAAGATTTGATCACCTCAAATTGAAGGTTGTTGATCAATCTCCTCTCACTGTGATCGCATGCTCTTCACATAGTCCTGCTTCTCAGGTTATTTGCTCAGCATACAGATTGAATATAGATAGTGAAACACTACTCTGACATGCAGCCTTCCTGATTTTAAACCATAGGAATATCTCCTTGTTCCGTTTGAATGATTGCCTCTTGGTCCACGTCCAGGTTCCCATGAGCACAATGAAATTCTCCGATATTTACCTTTCACAACATCTTCAGTGTTTGTTATGATCCATACAGTTAAAAGACTGCATAGTTGATAAGATATCAATAAATATCTTGTATATTCTCAATGGTTACCCAAGATCCACCTGACATTTATTATGATATCCCTAGTTACATATACTATTCTGAATCGTAGACATTTTGGAATCTCTCTCTACTATTGTCTATTCTTGGATTATCTTCAGCAAACTTTTAGTTGTGTGTGGCATTAATGATACTTGTTTGGCAATTTCCACATTCTGTCGGATCATGTTTATTTGGAACTGTCACAAATACCGATCTCTCCATAAGTTGGCTATGTTGTCGTATTTCAATGTGCTGGGCCGAGATAAGGGCTTCCAGCATTGGATTAGGGTTTTTTGTTGTTGTTGTTATTCTTCAGTTGGTATTCTATCAATTCCTGAACCCTTATATATAGCCAATGTCTTCAATGCAGTTTGGATTTCTTGCTTCAAAATAATAATTTGTGATTATATGATATCTTTCGAAATTATTAAATGTCCATCAGTTTTGTTTGGCACAGTGACTCTGAATTCCTTCTATTTCTTTTAGTGCTTCCTGCATCATTCAATATTTTGCCTATAAAACAATTCAATATTTAAACCCAAAGCTTGATTTTTTTTCCAGTTCTTTAAGCTTGAGTTATACTGAGCATATGATTACCTTTTACTTTTCTAATTGGGTATTTAATTATAATTCTTTACTTTGACGTCTTGAGCTGTCTTTTGGAATTTTATGTTCAATTCTTTTACTTCATCATTCTTCCATTCTCTCTAGCTACTGTACATTCAAACGCAAGTTTCAGATCTCTTGTGACATCCACTTTCATCTTTTTTACTGTCTTTGTCTTTTTAGTGACCTTTCGTTTTCTTCATGCTTGATGTTGTCGATAGCATCACACAGCTGTTGACATGGTCTCTGAATTCACATGGTTCTTACTCAAATTTATATTTTAACTTGCCACCTTGTTTTAATGTTCTTCAGTTTCAACCTGTATTTGCATATGAGCAATTGATAGTCTGTTCCATAGGTAGGTCCTGGATTTGCTTTGGCGTATCTGTTACTCTTTCTGACAGCTATAGTGAATTGGATTCACATGCATTCCATCTGGTGAGATCCAAGTATATTCTCACAATTCATGTGGTTGAACAAAAGGTATCAGCCACGAAGAACATACTGGCCTTGCAAATGTCTATCATGTGATCTTCCCCTAAGATTCTATCACCGAGGCCATATATGTTTAGCTTCTGATCCTTCATCTTTGCTTCCAACTTTCAACTGTCAATTGCTATTGATGATCAAATATCTTGATTGCATGTTGGATCAATTTCATGTCTAATAAGCTGGTAGAAGTCTTCAATGTCTTCACTAATTTTAGTGACGAGGATTCCTGGTGGCATGGGGAGTTACATACTAGTCTGCTCACTAAAATATCAGCAGTTCAAACCGTAGACCACTCTAGGAGAGAAAGATGAAGCTTTAGGGTCCAGTAAAGGTTCACCCCATCAGGAACCCCACAGGGGAGGTTCTTCCCTGTCCTATAAGTTTGCTAGGAGTCAGAACTGACTCAATGGCAGTCCGTTATTTTGTATTTGTTTGATTGCTTGCTTTAGCTATTGGTGCATAAATTTGAACAATAGTGCTCCTAAATTGTCTTCATTGTAAGTGTGTAGAAATTCACCACAAACAGAATTGTAGTTCAAGGTTTAAGAAATGCTCTTTTTGATGATGTGAGGCTATCCCTTCTAAACTTATCGGTTATCTTAGAGGTACTTAGACTTGTGTATTATACATGCAAATTTCAGATTATTCCTGATGTTTACAGCTGTCTCTTCTCATTTTGAGCCATGCTTCATCATCAGAAAGCATTGTCCCAGTCACATCATTAAGGTTGCCTTTCCTTTGGGGACTCAGTTCTTCCCTAGTTATATATTGATTGCCTTCCAATGCAAGGGGCTCATCCTTCAGAACTGGTGATGTGTTCCTGTTTTTCATAAGCTTTTCATTGGCTAATATATCCTAATTATACAGCCTCTACCTCCTTTCTAGACTTTTCATATCTGTTCTTACCGAAATTTGTTTTCCATTGTTGACTTTGCTGGTGTTTGAAATACCAGCATCCCAGCAACATTCACGGCGCCACAATACTGTAATCTGACAGATGAGTGGAGCAATACTAGTACTAATAAAGTAGATTAGTACAAATAAGGTACTAATGAAAATTAATTTTTAATATCTTTACTAGTCTTAAAACCAGGAGCCCTCGTGGCACGGTTGGTTGTGAGTTGGGATGCTAACCACAAGGATGCTGTTGTGAGATGCCGTGGACTTGGTTCTGACACACCCTATGCACAACGGACGACAGAACCAGTGATTGCCCAGCCCTCCACCATCCTCACAGTGGTTCTTGTCTGAGCCCATTATGGTGGCAGCCAATGCATCAATCCATCCTGTCTAGAGTCTTCCTCTTTTTTCAAGTACAGTGTCCTTCTCTAAGGACTGGTCTCTTCCGACAACATATGCAAAGTAGGTGAGATGAAGTCTCTCCATTCTTGCTTCTAAGAAGCATTATGCCTGTCTTTCTTCCAAGCCACAATGGTTTCTTGTTCTTTTGCTGGCCCGTGGGGCTTTCCAGACGCTTCACCAACATCATAATGCAAATGCAACGATTCTTCTCTGGTCTTCCTCATTCAATATCCAACTTTTAATACATAGGATGTGATTAAAATACCGTGGGTTTGGTCAGATGTACTTTAGCCCTCAAAGCAGCATCCTTGCTTTTCAGTACTCTTAAGAGGTTGTGCGTAGTAGTTCTACTTAAAGCAATGCACCATCTGAACTCTTGACTGCTCCTTCCCTGAGTTTTGACTGTGTATCCATGCAAGATAAAAATCTTAACAAAGCAATATTTTCTCTTTTGATTATAATGTGACTTACTGGTCCAATTGTTGGATTTAGGATTTCTTTACATTGAGCTGTAATCTATACTGAAGGCTTCAATCGTTGGTCTTCATCAGCACGTGATTCAAGTGCTCCTCATTTTCAACAAACAAGAGAACACAAAGTTACTTGAAGATTACCAGCAGCCCCGTGGGACAACGATAAAATGTTCTATTCCTGTAAAAAAGTTACAGTCTTGGAAACCCACAAGCGCTGTTCTATAGAGTTACTGTGGGTTGGGATTGACTTGCTCGCGTATGAGTTTTGAGCCCTAAAACACATGGCCACTACTGAACCCCTTTCCCTCTCCTTATTTTTTCCTCAACTTTGTCTCTTTGTCAATTATGCCAATGAAACTTCCTCCCACCATGACTTATCATAGAATTCATTTTATAATATCATTTACTATGATCCATAGCAGTCATGTGGTTTTTTGTTTTTGTTTTTCTGAAAAATGTGAGGTTTAATCTATCAGATCATACTCTAGGAATGTGTTTACTTTCCAACAAGCCAACATTATGAACTCACTGGTTGCCAAACATAAAGGCTCCCAAACTCCAGTGATGTTTTCTTAAAGTCTGATCTTTATTCCTGAAGATCTCTATGTTAATCCTAATATAAAATCTCATACTAATTAGAAAAAAGAGTGTGCAATCTCACCCAGAACCTGAACTTTCAATGTTTTGCTCTAATCTTCATGAATTAATCTTGAACTCTTCACTGGAAAGTGTAATCGTTGATTCATACTTTTGGAAACCTTTGTTGCAGTCAATTCCTTGGCATCCCATTGTTTTTAATCTCCTCAGAAGCATTTGAAATGAGCTCCTATTTCACTTGCCTTTCAATAATTTATTTATAGTTGTTAATTTATTCATGTACATAGCCCTCTTTTAGAAGAAAAAATTTAATTTTCAAAGGGTCTTAGAAAATCAGGAAGCTTATCTTTTTTTAATATTCACTTCATTTTTGATGCATTAATTATGGATAATACCTATCAAATCTTTCCAACTAAGATTTGAACCTAAAATTTTTTAATTTTGATTTTGTCTATAAGCATTAAAATAAATAGTATAAATATTTACAGTAAAATAGAAGTAAATATTGTAGGATGCTTTATCCTTTAAAATAGCCCATTTTGTAGTTCATTAAAATTTAGTAGTTGGATGACTGCAGATGAGCACCCAGGGGTCTTAAAAGTTAAACACCTTAATACATGGATGGACCTGGTGAAAATATACTGAGTGAAATAAATCAACCACAAAAGAATGCATATTGTATGAGAACGTTATTATAAACAGTTAAGAAAACTTTTCCACACCTAAACATTTGTTCATGTTTACCAGGAATGAGAGGGAAATTGCTACTAAGTTGTAAAATGATTGACTCTGACTTAAATCTAAGGTAAAAAACAGATTATCTTCCCTCAAATAATAATAACTCCAATTAAAATAAACATACTTATTGATAAAATGTACTAGACAATAAATAATTCATAACTTTCCTTTAGATTATATTTAATAAAAAAGAATATATGCTCCATTATGAAAAGAGAGAATGAAATTAAAATGTGACTATTACTGTTATGTTATTAAGTCAGATATAAGAACTGTGATGTGAATGTGTACTTTAAGTTTTCATAACACTGAAAACTTTGTATTAATTGGCTTATCCTTTAAGATAAAAAAATACTTCTAAAAGTTTAATCTATATATTCTAATGGTATACAAGATTTTACCAACCAAATGCCCCGGAGATCTCATTAAATGCAGCATGATAGAATTGATCTGATTCATTTTCCAGTAATATTCAGAAATATTGCTTCCGTTACCTATACCAAGGTTTGCGCACCTTATCCCCTAAGCACTGGAAATAATTCATAAAATAACTTATCTTTAAAGATGTTACTATGTACCATAACTCTTATAAAATTAAACTAACTAACAACAAATCAAAGTAACCTTATAAGAGAGAGTATGCCGGCCTCTGTGGGTTTCAAATACTATAGTTCTTTAGAGGAATGGAAAGCTCGCTCTTTCTCCCACTGAGCCGCAGGTGATTTTGACCAATTGATGTTCTGCGTACCAGTCCACGTGTAACAACTATGCCACCAGGGCTCCTCATAAAATGAGAAGTTAAAAATTAATTGCCGGTACTTGCAAATACCTGGGTACTAAATTGAATCTGAATTCCCTCAGTATTTTCAATCGCTTCTCTGTTATTCTTTTTTCACTCATTTGTTATTTATAGAAAATGAGCATGAGAAGACAGCTGGCTAAAAATAAGCTCCACTTCACAGAAGGAACTGTCAAACTGGAAAATCAGATGTCATTTTCAAGATCATCTTTGATATTATTTTTAAAATGCTTCTTCAGGAAGTTTTATGGTGACCATTTTAGGCTGATTAAATTCGACATCACTTTTATTTATGCAAGTTCCTTTGCTTCTCGCTTCTATTAAAAATAGGATCTAATGAGGAACACATAGTGCTTTGGGGTAATTATTACTTACAGTTTGATGTGTCATTTACATTTATGTGCTGAAACTAAATGATTAATGCAAAGTTTTGAACACTTTTAAATTTAATTTTTCAAAGTAATGAAACTATTAATTCAAACTCTTGAAATTTTCTTATCTCCTGTTTAAATCTTTAGGTAACTGGGAGCATGCTTTTGATATAGACAGGGGGCTTTTCTAAATTTAGATTAATTAGCTATTAAGTCACACTAATTCAGTCATAGTAAAAGTTTTGATTGATGTTTAAAACATTAAAAAGACATTTGAAAACACAAAATGTCAAAATTTGGAAATTCGTGACGTTAATTTATTTTCCTAAAATAGTATTACAAATGCTCTACCATGTTGGAGTTCTTATACAGCTCTTTCAATATAAACAATATTACTCAGAATATTAAATTTAATCAATAATTAGAAAGTAAGTCTAAGAGCTAATCAATTACCTTATGAATGTGGTTTAAAAATTCATGCCATCACTCGAGGTATAGGGAAGTGTGTGATTTCTTGAACTTAAACATGATGCTAATGTATAACTAATGCTTATCTATAAAATGAGAATAATTATAAATTTATCCCAATCCTTATTTAAGCTTGCCAAGTTCCAGCTAGCTGATAAAACATCTATAATTAAATTATAAGTTTATTAATTTTATTTTTCTCTATGAATTTAAACATTTTGATGATACAAATATATATACACACTAAGATAACCAGTCAGGCATAGGTTATGACTATCATATTTTAAAGTTATTAATTTTTATTGTGCTTACAAGATGACAGTACTCTCCCTAAATCTAAATGTAAGGTATTTTTGATATTCATATAACTTCCATTTCTAAAGTTGCATATACAAGGACATGAAAATTAAATTCAGCATTAGTTATATTTTCATTTAGAAAGATTTTCAAACTTACACAAAAAGTATGAGAATAATAAACAGAAATATCCACTCAGCCCAAATCCTCTCCTAATACTTTGCTTAGTTTGCTTAAGCATTTATGCATATGCATTTTCTTTCTTTGTTGATATTTTCATTCACATTTGTGAACCATTTAAGGATAAACAACTTATGTCACGTACCGAACTAAATAATTCAGTGAGTATTGCTCTCTCAAAATGATAACAAACCCTTATATAAATGGTAGGACCAAACTTGATATTATCTAATTGCTCTGAGTACTCCAAAAGTTTTTGAGCTGTAAAAGCACTATCTTTTATAACCTATTTCCCCTGAAATATATCCCCTGTAGGCATCTGTGGGTAAACATTGGACTTCTAACTGCATGGCTAGTGACCCAAGCTAATCAAATTTTGTCTGCTCCAATAAAAATGTATAGCCTAAGAAACTCAATCAGGTCCTTATAAGTCAGAATTAATTAAGTGATCTATTTAATATCAAATGTATCTGAATCAGAAAACTAACTCCTTTAAGTATATTTGTTTCTAAACCAACACATGTATTAGTACATAGGCTTCATTCCTATTTTTCTTGCTTTGTTTTAATTATACTTTTAGTTTATAATAATTATACACTCACAGAAATTATACAGAGACGTGTCCTGTACTTTCACTAACGGTCAGGCCTTAGTGTTAGTAGTGTGGTGTTATCAACAGGATACGAACAGGGGATGTAATCAGGTTATATATCATGATTGTGCTTATAAACTCTTACAATGAAAAAATATTTTGAAAAGAAAAACAGATTAGTGGTTAAACTGGTTCTGAGATAGGTATAAGGTGGAGGAAGGTTAGTGTAGCTAGAAAAGGCCAACAGATTTATAAAGACAAAAACTGGCTTGATAATCGCCGAGGGGCTTGGCAGGGAAAGATGGAGGGAAATGGGGAGCTAATGTCAATTAATACAAGAAATACAAGAAGAAAATTGGAAATTTATTGTGGTGGTGATTATATATTATTCCTAGTTTAAATGAATAGTTAAATTGTATGACATGTGAAATATATCCCAATAAAAATATAATTTTAAAAAGAAGTGTATGTACCTAGCTGAAGGATATGGCAAGAAATAATAGCTACATGACTTGATATTTTTGTCTAATAAAATTTTTTAGGATCTTTAGCAGATAGAAAAGAAGAAGAAAGGACAACAGAAGTTATCTTGTGGTATTCAAACAAGGGGAAAAAAATAAAAGTCAATACATTTCTCCAGATAAAATGTGTAGACAGTTCTGTTATCGTCAAATGTAACACATTCCTGAGAGGAATGCATAGGTGTCATTTCTGTTGAAATGTTTTCAAAAAGGATTCTTCACAGTTACCCAGATATTTTTAAGTTCACTAGTTAATGAAAATTAATGACCCACATTAGGATAAATGAATGGCTTTAAGGCTGCAAACTGCTGTGGTAATAACAAATGTAGATAAATAATCATTTTAGACTAAAAGAAAATCCTTATCTCCTTTACAGAAGAGATTATATAGGGAAATTTGCAGTTATTTTATTTGAAATACACTCATTCACCAAAACTCAGAGAATTGATGTTGCATATTGTAATACAACTTTATTAGCACTTCAATAAAAATACTTGTTAGATCACTCTAACATCAAACTGGAAAGCATTTGAAAGAGGCAATTGTCCAGGAAATAGGAACCTTGTCATGCAATAATTAAGCCCTCTTCTGCTAATCAAAGAGTTGGCCTGACAGATCTCCCCCAACCAATGTCCAGGAGAAATGTCGAAAGATGTGCTCTCATGAAATTGAAACTTAGTACCAAGGCTAGACACCCTTACGGAACCATTGTACTCTGTCACATGAGATTTGATGAGTCAAAACCCACTGCATGGCACCTAGCAACAACAATGTAATGCAAGGAAAGTTTTTGTTGACAAAAAATAGCTTCTAACCTTGCTGGGCTTTTGTTGTAACCCCTACACTTTTAACCCATGGAGCAAAAACTTATAATATTGACTAATTTTCTATGTTACACTTCCTCAATTTAAGAACTATTGTGCCCGTTTTTTCTTACTTTTAAATTAAATTCACTCTCCCTTTAGTCTATATGGCAGCATCCTAGTAATGCTGTGGTGTAAGCATTAGAGTGCTCACCAGCCACTCCAGGGGGAAAGATGAATGTCTGTTCCCGTAGGTATTCAGAGACTTGGAAACCCTACCTAGGGTCTCTGTGGAAACCTTAGATAGGGAGTCAGCTCAATGGCAGTGGGTTTTAGCTTATGTGCAGTTAATATCTTTAAATAAAACATATATGAACACAGATGCCATCAATCACAATAGCATTATAATTCAGAATGTAAGTAGAGTCGAAAGCATGGTGTTACCCTGGAATATATACTGGAGCCAAATTACATAAATTCACATTTTAAAAAAATTGAATTTACTACCTGTGTGATCTTCGGCAAGATATTTAAGCTCTTGGTACCTCAGGATTTTCAGGGAAGAAACAAAAAATAATGTTGCTTTCAGAAAATTTGTTGAAGACTAAAGGAATCTATGATGGAATATTTTAGAATTATGGAGCAGAATTAAAGTGTATACACAAGAGTAAGCCAAAATGTATTGCTATAAAATCATAGAAACTTTATTAAGCAAAAACCTCAAAGTGTAAAGCTAGTATTTCTCCATCTATCTTCTATCCAGGGCTACATGCTTCTGCAGGTGCTGTTTCCACCTCTGTAAACCTTTCCCAAAGACTAATGTGCTGTTCAGTGTACACCACGACAAAACAGCAAACTAGGCATCCCCCAGGGGCATCACTTGAAACCACTTTCAGTGTTCTTTGAGTTTTGATCATCGTTTATAAG
>NW_022109767.1:16270140-16278376 GCF_000313985.2 Echinops telfairi
TCAGAAAATTTGTTGAAGACTAAAGGAATCTATGATGGAATATTTTAGAATTATGGAGCAGAATTAAAGTGTATACACAAGAGTAAGCCAAAATGTATTGCTATAAAATCATAGAAACTTTATTAAGCAAAAACCTCAAAGTGTAAAGCTAGTATTTCTCCATCTATCTTCTATCCAGGGCTACATGCTTCTGCAGGTGCTGTTTCCACCTCTGTAAACCTTTCCCAAAGACTAATGTGCTGTTCAGTGTACACCACGACAAAACAGCAAACTAGGCATCCCCCAGGGGCATCACTTGAAACCACTTTCAGTGTTCTTTGAGTTTTGATCATCGTTTATAAGAGATCTATAGAGTCGAAGGATCCAGCTACACCACGTTACAATTTATTACTTACATTCATTACAGAACCTGAGATGATAAATATATGTGTTTAGATATTTAATGTCTTTTGGACTGTGATGGCTTGTGTGTTGCTGTGATTCTGTAAGCTAGGTCCCTAAAATGTCAAGTGCTCGGTCTTAGTGCCCGGTCTGAGGGCACTCGCGATGAGACTGAGGGAGATGATTTTTTGGAGTGGAGTTGATCATAGTGGTGTGATTTGGATAAAGCCTGTGGGAGTGGAAGAAGTTCAAGAAGCACTGAATATATTAGGCAAAATCGAGACTCCGAGAACTGATGGAATGCCAAGTGAAATGTTTCAACAAGCTGATGAAACACTGGAGGCACTCGCTCATCTATGCTGGGAAATTTGAAGAGCTGTGACGTGGCCAACTGACTAGAAGCGATCTAAACTTGTGCCCATTCCAAAGAAAGGTGACCCAACAGATTGTATTTTTTAAAAATTGGATATTTAGAATGTAGTAACACAAATTGAATGTGATTAATAAACAGTTTCACCTGACTCAAATCATGGTGTTTTCATGATATTTTCAATGGTCTCATCTACATGTGATAGTTGTATAATGAATAAGAAGATCCAAGAATAATTTATTTGAATTATGGTGTTGGAATATACCATGCACTACCACAAAAATGAACAAATCTGTCTTAGAAACTGAATTGTTAGATTGTTCTTTAGATGTGAAAATGGAACAATTTGTTTCATACTTTTGACATCGGAGCAGGAGAATACGCTTAGTTGTGGGTCAGCAAAAGACAAGAAGACCGTCAAGGATACGGAATGAATGACACAGTGGCTACAAAAATGGTCTGAAACAGAACAAGAGTAAGGACCAGGCTTTGACTTGCTGTGTTATACTTAGGGTTGTTATGAGTCAGGACCAACACAAGGGAATTCATCAGAACTAACAACAATAAAAATCTAAAATGGTATTGTAATTTGAAGTGTAGGCTCTGGGAAGATTTCAAAGTTTAATAAAATATTAGCCTTTGATATTTTTCTATTGTGAAATATAAAAACTTCAATATTCACAAATTCAACCATTTCTGTGAATAATTCAAAGATATTAAGTGTATTCTTTGTTTTGCAACTATTATATTTATCTTTTCTAAATTATTATAAAAAAGCATTACATACACTAAATGAACCTTCAATGGAAATTTCTTCCCCTTCCCTCTCGCTTTTGATGGTGGTGGTGTTAGGTGCCATCAAATTAGTTTTGACTCAAAACTATCTCTAGTATTCCAGAAGGAAATATTGTCTGTTTTTTCATTATCTCCCCCACATTAACTATGTCTGAGTGCATTGTTGCAACCGTGGTGGCAAGTCATCTCTGAGGATTTTTTTCTATTTCTCGTATAAACAAATGTCCTCTGGGGATTGACAAATTGTCGAAAGTAAGTGAAACCATGAAGCTTTGTTATCTTTACTTCTAAGGAATATTTTGGCAGTACTTCTTCTGTGATCGATTGGTTGGTTCTTTTGTCAACCAATGGCCTATTTACCCTGGTAAAATCTAACAGTAATTGATTTCTGGATATTTGCTTATTTCATTTAAGTGAGATCATGGGGAATTTCCATATTTGCAATTTACTTCATTCTCCCAGCATACTTTTCTGAAGTTTATAGACATAATAATGTGCTCAGGGATTAATTTATTTTTATATTCTCTTACACCCTCATTGATTGATAGAGATTTTAGGGTTTTTATATATTGGGTAAAGAATGCTGCAATGAATAAATTTGATGGTCTTTACTTTCAAATACTATAATGCAATTAGAGAATCAATAAATAATTTAAGCATAATTTTATAAGCTTCAAGTTGAAAAATATGATCAACTAAGAAATGAAGAATTAATTTTCTTATGTCTGCATTCCAAAATATCACTGTTAATATGCTTTACAGTTGGCAGAATTATTTTTTAACTTGGTTTATAAACTAATATTCAAGGAAATATATTGTTGAGTTGCGTACAATATGTGTAAACATTTGGTTTAAAATATTAGTTCTGTGACCAAATAATATGAGAAGCAACCTTGTTTCATAGTTATATTAGTTTTCTACAGTTGCTCTATGAAGACATCACAAAGAGCGAGGTATAAAGAACACACATTTATTTTCGCATACTTCTATACAATCGTAGTTTTAGTTCCAGGTCTAAAGGGGCATTCTTTCTTATCTCTCTCAACTAATTATAGCCCCAGGTGTTCCTTGATTTACAGATGAATCTTCACAGGCGAATCACAGATGAATCACACAGTGAGTGTGCGCCTTTCTCTGTTCATATCTTCTATAAGGAACCCTGTTAGTCTGGGTAGACCAGAGAAATCTATAGACACTCATATGTGCATAAGAAAGAGCTTCATATAAAGGGTAATTGTGTATTAAGAAAGCATCCCAACCCAGGCTAGTCCAAGCCCATAAGTCCAGTAGTAAGTAGCCCAATAATGTTATGCCATTAAATTGAATGTTCTGTAGAAATCATTTTGCTTGTTAGTCACATTCACTTATTGTTTTCTCAATTTATTAATTACTGAGTTAGTAGACTCAGAATCTAAAAATATAACTGAATTTTTCTGTTTCGTGACTTAGTTCTGTCTGACTCCAATCTATGTTTTCTGATCCTGTGTTATTATGCACACTTAGAATTATTATATATTGTCTTAGGTCGGCTTGAATAAAGGAACAAACCCAGTGACACTCAATATGTACAAGAAGGAGCTTTTTATGAAGAAATAACTATTTCAGACATGTCCTCCACTCCTGCCATCCCCTTAAGCAATCCTTGGTTTTCCCAGAGATTTTTGAAGCATGTGTATACATCATGAAGCTTGGTATATTTACCCATCTGACTCCAGGGTGCATAAATATTCTGAAGTATTTTTAATAAGGGAATATAATTTTAGAAATTGTTAAACCATTTTGTAGCCAGCTTTCTAAGCTATTGAAGAAGGGTTTAATTTTCTACCTGTCTACTTGCTGCAGTGTAAGTCCTTTAACATGCTCTGGAGCAAATATGAAGATTTACTATGCATGTGAGAAAATTCATTCAGTGACTCAAGCCAAAAACAAAAGTGAACTTTCCCACATATGAGGAATGTTAAAATATATTTATTTCTGTAGCAGTGAATATTTCAATTGTGACTTTGCATTTATGTATAACCGAGCTTTCTCATCTAACCACTCCTTTGGCTTTCTTAGAACCTTATGGTTAGAGATACCTCTTTTTGTGTGTGTTTGCATAAATGAAATATTGTTTTTAAAGCATAGAGCCATTCATTTCCTTCATTATTTACCTCTCAAGGGTCCTAATCACCTGTAGATAGAGTGGTCCAGTTTCTTTCTGCTTTAACTATCAGTTTTCAGAAATTTTGACCCTTTATTCTAAATTGTCTCTGTCAAAAGTCAGATCATCTAATTCACTTTGCAAAAGATTCTAAAACAGGAGTTGTTTAAAAGCTTATTTTATACAAACACATCATAAGGAGAAGCAAAGTTTTTTTTTAGTTGTTCCCTAACCAAATAATTCTACAGTGACATATTAATTATAATATCTTTCAGGGAAAATAAATGTTAGCCACCAAGCTGTCAATGACTTTAGAAGTTATTTTAGTAATTTAAATAAATATGCTTTTTCTTTGGTTTGTTAAAAAAAACAACCCCAAAAAGTAGAAAAACAGACAGGAAGTCATTGTATTCCACAAAAACATACCAGCCCAGTCCAATTCAAGTCCATAACTCTGGTACTAGTCCATACGTCCTTCTTCAGACTCATTCAACCACTTGCAATGTTGCAGAATGCGGGAAGATCACAGTTTGGTGGGTGCCGAGTTGTATGTCTCCACTGGCAGTGGCTGTGTCAGCCAGGGTCCTCCTTAGGAGATGGTCACATCCACAGGGAGGCGCCATCAGGCTGTAATCTGATAGGCAGGTAACCCCCACTCCTACACTTCATGTAACTACCTTGACATGAAATTATATAACTACCTCATGTGTTCTTGGTTAAATGACACCTTTACCTGTGTTAAGTAAGACTCTTTCTCTCTGTTAAGAATTTGCTACTTTGAAAGTTACTTCGGAATTGATACATGGCCATTCCATTTGTCAACTCTTTTTCTATGATAAGTCTCTTTAAACTGATCTAAGTAGTTATTCTTTTAGATTTAAGTTGGCTTTTTTAAGACCAGAAAAGTGTTACCATCACTTTTTATCCACTCTGACAATACACTGTACTCATTTTAATTAGGTGCTTAGGCAGATGATAGAGAATTATCATATTGGATTATAATATTGAACACTGGAAATAAGCTAGTCTGAAAAAATTAAATCTTTAAAAATGTAATTAGCCTTGTGCATCCACTCTATTGAGAAATTCAGGTTTAGATAATTTATCTTTAGTGTAATTAGTGATATATTTAGATTTAAATATGATATCTTTGGGGTTTGGGTGTGTGTGTTTTTCCATTTGTTAAACCTGTTTTTGTTTACTTTTCCTTAGTGCCTTTTGCAGTCTTTAAAGGTGATACTTAATTTTTACCTTCTTCATTTAATTTCAATTTGTATCATTCTTGACTTACTAAGAATATCATTAATTTTTCAGTCTTACTTTACATACCATATAAAAATGAATCACACTGTAATTTTCTATTTTGCAATCAAAGTCCAATGATTTCATGTTTATTTTATATGGAAAATTATTGTAGGTGGTGCCAGGCCAGGTTGTTTGCTTCTACATCAATAACTCATTCCGATTCTATTTAATCCCACAATTCCAGCAGAATGGTTTTCAAAATGTTCCTGGAAAATTCATATTATGAAAGGAATTATGTATGGATTTCCAAAAAAAAATGTTTGTACAAAAGTAAACTCATGCTGCATTGTTATAGCATATCTGAAAGAAATGTGTGTAGAAAGAGTTCCTAGAGATAAATGTAAATTATGCAAAAATTGAAGCAAGAACAATCATTTACGATAAAGCTTAGATAATAGAAGAGGAAAGACATGGCTTTCTACTCCCATAATGAGCTACAGCCTCGGGAACGCACAGGAGCAATTATCCACTGAGTCAACATTGACTCGATGGCAATGGGTTTCTACTTCTTGATAAATTGATGGTAAAATCCCCCCCTAAAATCAAACGTTTACAAATGGATGACTGGTATTAAGAAATTATAGGACAATGTTGAAGGGCAAACTAGCCATATCAATTTTCCAGGAAACCATGATGCCTGCTCCTTCCTCAATTAAAGAGGCCAATGATTAACAGCAGAAACAAGAGCCAACACCATGGGCATCTTAATTGGCTCAGCATACACCGTCCTAATTGAAAACTAAAGTTCAGCCAACTTTCTGCTTGATGGGTGGCTAAACTATTTCTCTCAGATCAACTACAGATAAGAACTGAGATTTCTTTTTTTTAATCATTTTACTACGGGCTCATACAACTGTTATCACAATCCATGTATACATCAATTGTGTAAAGCACATTTGTACATTTGTTGCCCTCATCATTTTCAAAACATTTGCTCTCCACTTAAGCCCCTGGCATCAGCTCCTCATTTTCCCCCTCCCTCCCCGCTGCCCCCTCCCTCATGAACCCTTTATAATTTATAAATTATTATTTTGTCCTATCTTGCTCTGTCCAACATCTCCCTTCACCCTATTTTCTGTTGCCCGGCTACCAAAGATATAGCGTCTGGGGTCTTAATGGTTGGATTGATTTGAGGAATCCGTCAGCAAAGTGGGCTACGTTTGGACTGGTGATCAACATGTCCCTTTTAGAAACCATCAGCCTTTGATGGGGAAAATGAGGCTTTCTCATCTGGCACAGACTCTCTTTGAAACCTACAGGGGCATTTCCGCCATGACCTATCAGATTACTGTGAGTCAGAATCAAGGTTATGACAATGAGCTGAGAGTGAGTGAGTGAGTAAGGGAGAGCACAAACTCTTCTCAGTGAAGAAAATGTTAACAATGAGCAGAATTTAAATGATAATGGTGCTCAAGATGGCACCCAGGTAAGCAAGCAGCCCATACTGGGAGCTCCGTGACAATCAGTGAGCCTGGTGTCCAGGAGGACAAGTGGGAGGATACTGGTCAGTGAAAAGACTCCCAGGACAATCCGGCGTGCTTCCTCCCCCACATCTGCCTTGCTCCAGAGACCAGGAGGTCTCTGGCCTGATCCCAAGGATTTCCTGGCCGTGCTGGCTGTGCTGCTTCTGCACGCCCTGGCAGTCACCAACGATTGAGCCCACTCTGGACTGGTCACCAGGCCAGGAACTGGACGGCTGCCCTGCTGAGCCTCCCACAGCCGCGGCTGGACCACTACACAGCAGCTGCCCACCAGTGACACTCTCCTAGGGGAGCTACTCCCTTCTCACACAGTGCCCCTCTCTCCTTGTGGTGGTGGTCCAGCTGCCAAGCTCTGGTCCCTCCCACCACCCACCCAGAGCCCCAGGAGCCAACCTGCAGTCCACCTGCACTGTTCAGTCACCTGTGGCTGCAGGGGCTCTCAGCACCATGGCGTGACTCGCCCCCCACCCTACAGCAGCTGCATCTGTGTGCCCATGGGGTGCAAATTAGCACTAGCCCAGCCTCTGCGGGCGTGCTGAGCATCAGAGAGTACATCCTTGGTCCAGAAGGGATTCTTCCCCCTCATGTAGCACAGTTCTGGAACCTAGGGGATGAGTGGCCTGGTCTCTGGGGCTCTGCGGCACATGCTGTCTGCATTATGTCAGACCCCAAGGCAGCCACCACGTGCTGATTGACCCCCCCCTCAGCCTTATCACTGCATCCGCAGCTCCTCCCCTCCAGACTCCCACAACAGCAGGGGTCTGTCCCACACCCACGCAGTGCACTCCACCCACCCTGTGGAGGCTTTCCCTTGGGTTCTATCTGCACCCGTGGTAGTAGGGTTGTTCCCGCCTTCACTCAGCACCCCACTCCCATGGCAGTGGGGCTTCCCCAACCTTTGTCTTCAATTAGGTACCTTTAAAAGAAATTGAAAGGCTGAAAATCATGGCCTCGTGGCCTGATAGCCCAGACCAACTTGTCCAGGGGCGTACCTAGAGTTATCAGTCTCACTCCAGTCCTTGAGCCCCTCACCACCGTTGGCCACTGAGTCGTTGCACACCCTGCCTACACAGCAGTCTGACCCACCACCACAGTAGACCACAGGGAGCCCTTGAAAACACCCTTACCAGTCACACAGAAAAAGAGCCCAGGGTCTCCCAGAACCATGGCGCCCAGTTCAACTAAATTGTCACGTAAACAGCAGCACCCTACAACACTCTCAAAAAGAAAACAAAAAAGAGAAATAACAGCAGCAGAGCTAAAGGCGCTCATAGAAGAATCAGATGTGGATCTGTCACAAAAAGAAATTTTCAGAAGGCTGCTCAGAGTAACACAGGAGCTGAGGGAAGCAATGCAGAATAAGGATGCAATGATAGAGGAGAAGTCAACGGTCGAGGAGATGAAGTCCACAGGAGGGGATGAAGTCCACACACCAAAGGGAAATACAGGAGTCAACTAATGGGGTAACAAAAGCTACGCACAAGATCATGGATCTAACATGGATCTAACAGACTAGAGGAGGTAGATAATTGTACCAGTGATCTTGAAAACTTCAGCAAGGGAGAAAGACAAACAAGATAATAACAGAAGTGGAAGAAAGCCCGAGATCAATGACAGATGCTACGAAGAGGAAGCATATTCAAATAATTGGTCTACTGGAACAAGACACAAGGAAGAAGCTGACAGCTAAATTAGCCGGGGAATTTATGGAAGCACACTTTCCCACCTTAATGAAAGAGACTCGGACACTCATACAGGAAG
>NW_022109767.1:16278803-16281174 GCF_000313985.2 Echinops telfairi
GAAACCACCATATAGCTCAACTCCACCCAGAAGCCTACATGCCAATAGCAATTACCAACATAACATGGCCTCAGAGCGAAAAGAAGGACAGAATGAAGCCCCTCACACCCTGATTTGAAGGGAGAGAGGAAGACACCCAAGGCAAAAGGCACGAGATGACAGCAATTGTGTTAAACAGTCTTCGCTAGAGAAACAAAACCAGGACACTTATGATTATATATATATATATAATCTCAGAAGCACAACCCAAGTGTCAAATAACAGACCTAAAAGCTTCTCCAAGTGCGACAAAGGAGAAGCATCTTTCCTCTAGTAATAGAGCTGACATTGCCAAAAACCAAATCCAGAGTCTCATCGTATGAGTAGCTGAATTGCAGGTCTAGCACAGTGTCTGGTGTTAAAGTACAGGCATTCATTGGAAAGAAGTGGGACCCTGAAACAAGGGATGGGAACATATAGGCTGATGATACAGGAGAGGAGGCTATGGAACCCCTAGAGTCCATTGAGCCACCCCAGTCAATAGATCCACCTCTCCCGCCTGAGGGGATGAATCCACTAACATTAAAACAACCCACCCCTGAGCAGATTAACCAACCTGCTCAAGTGTCTGGGATCTTACTAGCTTGAAATTGACTACCTACACAACAACTGTGAGTCTGAACTTTCTAGAAGCAAAGTTTCCAACTGCCGACCTTGTGGTTAGGAACCCAGTTTGTTACCCACTATGCTATCAGGACTCCTCATCAACACAGAATCACGTATGACAATGATCGTGAAGACACTGCAGGACTTCTCTGGGTTACATTACCATTGTTCACGCCCTACCAGGCCTCCTACACGCTCCTCACCTCCGATTGGATCACTCGTTGAAGAACTGAGATTTCAATGAAATGTTTCAACAATTGAGAGCAAAAATATGAAACATATCTTGGAAGAATTGAAATAGAAGATTCATACAACCTTACTGGTATCATCTGGAAGATGAAACACAATCAAACCTATGGCTCCCAAAAGGTAAAGGTGGTTCATTCAAAGCAAACGTAGAACAATGAAAAGCAAAGCCCATGGCAATAGTTTTCATGATGCCGAAAACAATTTTGCTTGTTGACTTTTGGAGGGCTAAAAAATAATAACTTACTGTGAAATTATGTTGAGAAAGTTAGCCAGAGCTATAGTAGGAGAACACTCGAGAACACTTCACTTGAGTCCTTACGCATCACAACGCTCCTGATCATTCCTTTCATCAAAGTTAATTTTGTGAGAATTCGGATGAAAAAATCATTATGTATCCACCTTACAGTCCTGAACTTTTTAAATTATGTTTGTTTCCACTCTGTAAAAAATATTTAAAGGGAACCTAAGGTAGTGCTGGCCAAGAATATTTAAAATACCATAGATTGCCAAGAGAACAAACAAATAAATCTATCTTCAAAGACCGACAGCCAGATGCTCGTTAAAGACAAAGATAGTGAGTCTTTGTGTTATGTACTTTGGACATGTTGTCCAGAGAGTCCATTTGCAAAGAAGGACATCATGCTTGATAAAGTTGAGGGGCAGTGATAAAGAGAAAGGTCCTTAACAAGTTGGATTGACACTGTTACTGCTACAATAGGCTCACACATAAGAACAAATGGGAGGATGCCTATGAATTGGAACCAACTCCATGGTACCTAACAACAACAAAGTAGCACTATTAGGTAAACATTGAACTGTTAAGATCATAGGTTAAAACTACCAGCTGCTCCACCAGAGAAAGATGAAGCTATCTGCTATGGTAAAGATGTACAAACTCAAAATTACTATGTAGAGCCTCTATTAGTCAGGATCTATTCAATGGCAGATGAATCTATTCTATTCAATAAATTTGGAGTTTGGGGTGTTTAATTTTTCTTCTGTTAAAAATGTGGAAAATAAAGTATTCACATGCAAGAATACTTTGTTCTATTAAACTGGCATTCCATGATGCTCACCTTCCTGAACAATCGCTGAAGACAAAATGGGTGCATAAGCAAATGTGGTGAAGATAGCTTATGGAGCCCAGCTATCAAAAGATACAGTGTCTGGGCTAGGGTCTTAAAGACTTGAAGGTAAACAAGCAGCCATCTAGCTCAGAAGTTACAAAGCCCACATGGAAGAAGCACACTAGCCTGTGTGATCACGGGGTGTCAAAGGGATCAGGTATCAGGCATCAAAGAACAAAAAATGATATCATTGTGAATGAGGGGGAGTGTGGAGTGGGGACCCAAAGCCCATCTGTAGGCAATTGGACATCCCCTTAGAGAAGGGTCGTGGAGAGGAGATGAGCCAGTCAGGGTACAGTGTAGCAATGATGAAACATACAACTTTCCTCTAGTTCATAAATGCATCCTCT
>NW_022109767.1:16282128-16301384 GCF_000313985.2 Echinops telfairi
CTGGGATTTAACTAGGAATCTCCCCCTCTGCCCTTCACCTTCCTGCCTGTTGTGACTTTGCCACTGGCCCTGAGACCTGATGATGTCCTTCCATGTTTCTGCTCACCTTGGAGCCACAAGACTCTACACCAGTGCGTCTCAACCTTCCAAATGCCACGACCCTTTCATACAGTTCCTCATGTTGTGGTGACCCCCCAACCATAAAATTATTTCCATTGCTACTTCATTACTATACTTTTGCTACTGTTAATGAATCATAATGTAAATATCTGATATGCAGGATGTATTTTCATTATTACAAATTGAGCATAATTAAAGCAAAGGGATTAATCACAAAAACAAAATGTAATAATATATTGTGAAATATTTATTTCTAATTACAAATAAATGAAAATTTGTCCTGAAGCATGGTGTAGCATGGGTAACAGTCTTCACGCAGGGTACGCGTATGTGGGCGTATCTGCATGTGGGCAGACCCTCCTGGAGACGGATAGAGGAGCAGTGTCTAGGTTCCTAAGACCATTGGAAACACGTGTTTTCCAGTGGTCTAGGCGACCCCTATGAAAGGGTTGTTCGGCCCCCAAAGGAGTCGTGACCCACAGCTTGAGAACTGCTGCTCGACACCCATTGGCCTGGGATTCCCTGCATTCTGCATTATTGAATGTGGCTGCATAAGTCTTCAGAGGAACTTATGGACTAGAATTGAACTGATGGATTTGAGTTGGACTGGAATGGGATGACTTCTTGATATGTAATTACTTCTTGACATAAAGTTCTCATACATAGATGAGTGTCACTGGATTTGTTTCTGTAGTTAACCTATTCTAACATACACACACATCTATGAAATGGCAGATCCACAAACTCCAGTTCAAAAGTAAGGTTGCTTGTGCAAGCTCTTTGAGATCATAAAAGAATGATTGAAGATACAACCCAATGCTGCCTCATTAACATAACTGCCGCTGATGTATTATAATTAACAAATAGGGGCCAGGTTTAAAAGATGGAGAGTAATTACACCAAATCACAAAATATTGAATAATTGCCTATTTTGAGTCTCATGACCTAGCTAAATTGCTAACCATTTTGAGACACAATGTAACCCATAACCATGAATAAAGACAACAGCCTCAGAGATGCAGAGCCGATAAAATTAAAGCCACCTAAGCAAACTCCACAAACCAGCCTTAGTTTAAGAAAATTTGACTTAGAAAATTTAAACAAATAATGCATACCCACAAAATGTATACCTTGCTCTCAATAGCCTTCTGGAGTATTGAACAATTTATACAATAATGATAGTTATTGTTTTCATTCTTTAACAATCACAACTATCTACCTATCTTAAAATATACAAATATAGCTTTATGAGTGACTCTGATATTTTGGAAATATGACCAGGATATTTAATTTAAAATTGGTTGATCAAATAAAAATCATAATTCACTGATGACAATTTTAATCTATTTAATCTGATGACCAATTTAAACTGAACTTTACACTTTCAGAATATTTTGAGTGGTTGGCAACTTATGGGAGGAAAACAATAAAATATTTTTCATTGAACCTTATCAACTGAAGAATATATTTAATAGAGCATATAATTAAAAGTGACTTCTTATCTACTATTTTAATCCATATCATCAAAATGATGTAAAAATAAGAAACACAATGGCCTTCCCGAATTTTACTTTGTTAACTAAAAATTATAGAAGTAAAAAAGTATAGGAAAAAATATATCGAACAAAGAAAATCACCTCCACAAACTATCAAAACTTGAGAAATAAAATCAATATAATTTAGCCCATTTCCTTTTTATTAATTTACTCCTGTGGGAGGAAGGCCCTTTCATTCTCAATTAGGTTAATAAAAGGTGGCATTTTCCACATCAGCTTTCTATTGCTGCCCTTCTCACTAGCTAGCTGTCTCTCTAGTCTTAACTTGTTTCAGTTTCCCATCATATTTTTCCTTCACTGAGAATGAAGAAAGTTTGGGAGACAAGTCCGAATGAATACACTCTGAGATAAGGACACTGGCAAGACAGGGTGTCAGGTGATCCTGGGTGACAACATTGCTCAGTCCAGAAAAGGACTCTCTGTAAACCTTTGACCTCATTCTGTCTGCAGTCAACTCTTACCCGTCAAGTTTCCCAGACACTGTAAAGAGAATAAAACATTAAAAAGAGGAACCACTCTCTGTTCTAGGATCAACTATTCTATCATGCCGCTTTTCTAACATTCCAGACCTCAGATTTGGCCAAACTGCCCTGGTTCTGTCCTTCATTACCACTGTCCCATTTGTCAGGTTCCTTTGTGGGGCAGAACACCTGGTCAGGGCTTCTAGTACTGCTTCAATATGACAGGGGGAGAGACAAGTACGTGTTTCATTCTGTTTTTCCCTGTTAACACCATGAGAATGAAAATTGATATTCTGTAATATAATTCAAAATGTAACTAAAGTAAAATTGAAGGACAACGTGAAGCTCATTTAATAAATGATTTATGAGTCATTATGCATAAAATATTGAGAATCTGAACTTAATAATTTCCTCTTATTACACAGGACAAAAGAGACATTCAATAATTGAATAAATTTTGGAGGTATGTATTGGAGCAGACTATAGATAAAGTCTTTCAATCCACAGGCAATTTTACTTTCAGGTCAAAGAGACAGAACTGATTCATAATTTTCTAGGAATTCAAGTTCAAATTGAAAGTACTTGCATTATCTCTACTATTCCTGTGACTACAGACTTTAACCCAATAACTTTTAAAGAGCTGACTGAGAAAGGGGAAGAGATAAGAGCAAGTATGCACAGTTTGTACTTAATCTAGGATGCAGGCAGAGTTTATCTATTTTTGTAACTTTAATTTTGCATTTTTGGGTCAAATTAAATTTAAAAGTGAAAACGACTCTATGCTTATGCAATAGTTCATGTATTTTAGTGAAGTACTTTCTGAACTTAAGCAATTTCAATAAAATCAATCATTATTATTGTTAATGGTTGCTTTCCAGTTTCTTCAGACACTGATATTCTTCTTCAACCACTTGTAGGACACACAAGCTCTTCATCATTCTTCTTCTTGTTGTTACTCTTAAGCGCATTGCTGCAAACAAGAGCTCAATCCATTTCATTGAGAATCTTCCCACTACTTTACCAAGCGTGAGACCTCCTTGCTGGTACCGGACTCTTCCGATAACATGTCCCAAGTACATGAGACAAAATATCACCATTCTCAAGTCTAAGGAGCGTTCTGGCTGGACTTCCTCCAAGGTAGATTTGTTCGTTCTTCTGGCAGTGCACAGTGCTTTCGATAGTTTTCCCAATATCATAATTCAAATGCATTAGTTTTGCTCTGGCCTTTATTCATTGTCTACACATGATGATGAAGACTGCGTCAAGTAAGCAAAGTTTTTAACATACAAGTTTTCCAGATTTTTTTTGGTCAATTTAAATTCAATTCATGTGGGGTATACACTATGCTAGGTTAGGATGCATGTAATTCTGACATATACACATAAGAAGTTAATAATCCTCAATAACATTCTCCATTGTGGAACAATATTAATATATCATTATTCTCATAACAGATTTCTGAAATACTTGCATTATTTATACCTAAATGGTATAGCATGGGAAATGTATTATAAATAAGATCTGCTTCAGCGCTATTATTTTTATCATCTGTCAATTCTTGTATTTAAGTTAATTTGAAGTACCCAGTCTTAAATGTAAAAATTTCACACTCATAAATCCGTTTTCCACTGTAATAATGTTTTAGTAAAATTCCTTTTGATTAAAAAAGTCTCAACTTGCTCTGGTAAATGTGTAATGATTGTAGAAATCACAGGAAACAAGGGGCATAAGAAACAAACAATTCTGCAGTCACACAACCAACCCTAAGGACCCTGGTAATGCTGATCACTTGTGGTTTAGGAATAGAGCAATAGATTGGGTATTCGGATGCAGGTCCAATAAGATGTGCTACAGTTTATCCTGCTGTTCCGTCTTGCTGTGTATCTTACTTCATTATTTAAAAATATTGTTTTACCTCATACCCTCAGGTATACTTTCTTTTGCATCATGGCTATTTCTTATCTACTGTACATTGTCTTTCTTTTCTGCCCCTTCTTCTTCCTGTTGCTATTATTTGATCATCCAAGTGTGATAATCTCATTTGGTCACATTTTCCCCTAAGAAGCAACCTCTGAATGCAGAGCACCCAGCTCCGGAGTATTAGAAATGTCTACCCCTGGGGAAAGGGCTTTATCTCTCATCCAATTAGTTGTCTTCACAGTGAGATTATGTGGACATCTCAGATAGACGTTGTAGATGGAACTGAAACGCGGATTTTTCCCCAAAGAGCCAAATTCATGGTCTTCAGTGAATTAGAGGAACTGAAAGTAACTACAGACATTATATTTGGAGCCAAAGAAAAGTCTGAGCCTTAAAATATGGCTTAGTTTAAAACTGAGCTAGCACTGAACTTTGAACTTGTGGTTAGTAGACCAGTGTTTAGATTACAGTACTTCTAGCACTCCCACATTCCATTTTTTATGGGCAAAACTTGTGGGAAAATGTGTCTTTTTATACCATAAATGCAAGGCATAATAGTCTAAACATTTCATGGTTTTTCTATACTTAACAATGTTTATTACGACTAAAGCAACCCAATATAGTACATATAAAATTAAAATGTGTTTCTCTCCACAGGAGTTAGTGCTGATGACTGCTCCACTGTAGAGTTTATCATTGGCTTTCTCTCCAGTGAAAGCCCGTTGGTGCACTGTAGACGGAATATGCATAGAAAGTATCATACTTTTCAACTACTTATTACTTATTTGGAAAAATATTGATTTAAAGATTTGCCCATTAAATATGTATTTTGTTAAAATGAAGCTGAAGTATAAACATGTTTTAAAATTATAAACGTTAGCTGGGGTAGATTATTAGGATAATCCTTTCAGTTCAGTAGATATTTGAAAATAACATGGCTAGTTTGTGGAACCATATATCTAAACACTATTAAATATAAAGCACTTGGCCTATTTTATAGCCTTGTTTGTGTGGGAATTATTTGTCTGCATAGATCCTGGAAACAGCCTAAAAACTCCCCAGTGCATAGCAATACTACACATCAAACTCTTAGAAGTGTACAGCAAAGGAAGTAGTGAACATTGCTGGGCAAAAGCATTATACCTAATATAGCTAATATGCTTAACATTAGGGATAAATTTGAATCATCTAGACAAATAAAACTATATTTTGCATTAAATATCAGGTATTTGAAGCAAGAGTATAATGTCACTTAAAAATACTTTTTCATATCTCTCCTGTACACCACATTGATGGAACAAAGATAACTTTATGAAATTCTCAAAATAGTACTTTCCTTTCTTTAAAATATACTATTATTGAGGTGTGACAGAATATTTTTCCATTTTGGGGTGATGAAATTCTCAACAATCACAATTTAAGCATTACAAACAGTTTCAAAGTTTGATGAACTGATAAGTCACTTAAGGTCACTTGACTATTTCTGACTCCTTATTTTTAGGTTAAAGAACAATTATGAACCTTTGACATTTCTGCTTGTGCTTGGTAGGTGCCATTCAGTCCTTTCTGACCCATAGTGCACCTATGCACAACAGAAAAACCACTGTTCGTCGTGTTTCATACTTGTCATTATTCCAGGGTCTGAGCCCATTGTTGCAGCCCCAATGTCAATCATCTTGTTGAGGGCCTTTCTCTTTTGGCTGCTCTTAAACTTTGTCACGTATGACGTCCTTTGCTAGGGATCAGTCCACTTGACTACATGTCCAAAGTATGTACACTGAAGTTTAGCCATAGTTGCGGCTAAGGAGTACTCTGGCTGTACTTCTTCCAAGACAGGTTGGTTTATCCTTGTGGCAGTCGATGGAACTTTCAGTATTCTTCTCCAGCACCACAATTCAAGTCTATCGATGCTTCTTCAGTCTTCCTTATTCAGTGTCCAACTTTCACAGGCAATTGAAAATGCCATGCTTGAGTCAGGTGTACCAGAGTCCACAAAGTCACGTCCTTCCTTTTCAATAATCTAAAGAGTTGTAGATGTTCTGAATGCAACATGTCTTTAGATCTCTTGGCTGCTGTTTCTTTTCTTTTGTTTTTCAAAAACACGGTATTGGGAATTAATCACATATATCATTCCACAGTTCAATCACATCAAGCAGCATCGTGGAACTGCTACCATGGTGTCACAACATTCTCTTCCTCCTTGAACTCCTTGACATCAGCTCCCTTCTACCCCCAACACTGTACCTCCCCAAAACCCTTATTCTATTTGCTGTCTCTAAAGGTTAATCAATCTTCAGTTTCATATACTGCAATACAGAGAATCATATAACAAAAATCCAGGTGAATCCCAATGACATAACATATCTGAGATAAAACTAAATATGAACGAATAAAAAACAGAATAATACAGAAGATGTGGAAAAAGAGATCAGGCCTAACATACATTGGAGGGGGGAAGAGTTGACAAGGTTTCCGTGTTTAAGTCAGATGTATCATTTGGATCTTCTATACTAGTTTGTCCAATACAATCTGTTTAGTAACACTCTCCTCCCATCCCTCTATTATAGATGCAGGGAAATCAGCGGAGGCGTACTTTCCATGGATATACCCCACAAATGTAACTTGGACTCCCACAGTCATCCATAGCCTTCTGTAAACCAGATTCTCACAAGTTGGGCTCTGATACTATTCCCTCCTTCAGCATCAGATGATATGATTTACAATCCTTTAATCACCGATGTTGGTGTGTTTCTTCCATTTGGATTTGGTTGACATCTCACTTAGATGGCTGCCTGTTGGGAAACAAGCCATTAAGACTCCAGACACTATTTTTTTCTAATAGTTGGGCACTATCTAATTTCTTCTCCACACTTTGTTATAGCACCCATATCTTTGTTCAGCTCATATTTTACTTCGTCTTTTTGAGCTGCCCTTTCAAATGTTCTATTTAGCTCTTTGACTTTATAGTTTTTCTCCTTTGCCTCAAGTACTCTACGATGAAAAGCAAATTTCAGAGTCACCTCTAATATCCACTTTGCTCTTTCTTTCCTGTCTTGTTAATGGCATTTTGCTCTCTTAAAGGAGGGTGGTCTTGATGTGCTCCCGAGGCTCATCATCATGTCTTCTGTCATGAGAGCTCAGTGCATCAAATATGTTCTTGATATGTTCTCAAAATTCATGTGTGATAGACTCAAAGTAGTATTTTGGCTCTTGTTTTAATTTTCTTCAGCTTTTACCTGAACTTACATATGAGCAGTTGATAATCTGTTCCACAGTCAGCCCCTGGCTTCATTTGGACCATCATCTCCTCCCACAGGTGTAGTCAATTTGTTTTCTATGTATTCCATCTGGAAAAGTCCAGGTGTGTAGTAACCTTTTGTCTTGTTGAAAAAAGGGTATTTGCTATGAAAAAGTCTTTGGGCTTTCAAAATTCTATCATGAGTTCTCCAACTTCATTTCTAGCACTAAGTTCATATTTTCCAACTCCCGTTCCTTCTTTTTCTTTGTATCCAACTTTTGTATTCCAATCATCAGTGGTTGTCAGTGTATCTTGATTGCATATTTCATCAATTTCCCACTTAAGTCTTAAGTAGAGAACTTTAATTTTTTTTCAACACTAGCTTTTGTGTTTGGTGCATAAATTTGAATAATAGCTCTATTGGTTGGATTTCTTTGATGCTGGATAGATATAATCCTATCAAAACAGTATTCTTCCTTATGTTTGAATTTGAAATGTCCTTTTGACAATGAATGAAAAGTGAATCCTTTTGATTGTGTTATTCCAGGCATAGTAAATCATATGATTTTCTGATTAAAAATGACTAATATCAGTCTATTTCAACTCACTAATATCTAGGATATGAATTTTTAGGCATTCCATTTAATTTTTAATGACTTCTAATTTTCCTAGATTCATCCTTTGCATATTCCAAATTTCAATCATTAGTAGATTTTTGCAGCTGTTTCTGTTTTTGAACCTTATCCAAGTCATTGTATTTTCCATGGCCTCCTCTGCATGTGAAAACTGGATATTGAATAAAGCTGGGCATTCAGTAAAGAAGACGGAAGAAGTACTGAGGCATTTGAATGGTGGTGGTGAGACGAATATTGAAAGGACCATGGACTGCCCCAAGCACACAGCCAGAGAGCTCCTTAGAGACATGACTGGGGAGACTTTGTCTTATATGCTTTGCACATATTCTGAGGAGAGACTAGTCCCTGGAGAAGGGATCATGTGTGGTACAGTAGGTGGGCATCTAAAAATAGGAAGGCCCTCAATTATACCAGGATGGAAACAAAGGGCGGAAGCGCAGGGACAATTGTGAGGATGGCAAAGACCGTGCAGTGTTTCCTTCTGTGGTGTGTGGGATGGTTATTGGTCTGCACTGAGGGATAGTCCCTATCAACAGCTTAGCAATTCTGCCCCAGAAACAAGTGAATATCCCCAGGGCTCCACTCCCATGCTTTACCCGACTTAAGTAATGGTGATTCTGCCTTCTCCGAGAAAGCAGTTCCTCCTCAGTCACATTTCAAGGGTCTTTTGACCCCAAGGGCCCATCTTCTGGCTCTATCTCCAGCCCTGTTCTGCCTCCATTTATTCGGCCTTCAGTATCCAGCACTGTTTCAAAGCTATGCATGACGTTTACAATGGCTACTTCCTTTGAGGTGGGTAGCCAAGTCCTTCTTAGCTGGCTGTCTTAGCCTGTCCGACTGTGGTGGCGTGTATGCTGCAGTGATTCTGGAAGCTATGTCGCTGGTATTCAAACACCAGCAGGGTCTTCCCGAAGGAACAGGTTTCAGTGGAGTTTCCAGAGCAAGAATAACATTCTGCTGTCAGGAAGAAAGCCATGATCCCTTCCTGGAATTCCCCGAGCATACTCAACAACATCACTCATACGTTGTCATGATAAAATTCTATTCAAATATGAACACCTTCGACAAGAAATTGCTTCTATTGAATATAGTTGATTTTTCAGGGAAAGCAAAATTTCACTGTTTCCCAATCTTTCCTGTAACTGTATAAAAACATGGTTCTCAGAAAGGATTATATGTAGGACTCACCCCACTGTAGTATGACTATTTTAATATAACTTTATTTTAGATAACATTTGAAACGAATGTCCTAGCTCCTTAAGCTGGGTCACATGCACCAGTGAGGTTTTATTTGCTTTATTTGGTGGCACAATTCAATACAGGTAGTAGGGTGTTCAGTAAGTCTGGGGTACAATAATAGATTATGTATATGAATGCTGTATTCTTACTTAGAAAGTATTTTTCCTCTGAGTTGAGAAGGCACGGGCTGATAATAAATGAAGAAATGGCAAAATCTGATTGGGACTTGTAAAACCTCACTTCTGTTTTCTATGCTGAGCATAGAATAGATAGAACATTCATACACAAGGGGACCAGTTTAACGGTCATTGAAAAGGTGATAATCTGTTGGATCAAAGTGACTGCAGTAATGAACGATCGAACCTGTGATCAAATTGCCAATATTATGTAAGTAGGAACAGCAAAGATTAAGTGGTGGGTAATATATGGCAGAGAGAGAAAGAGAGAAGATATGAATAGCTCAAAGGATTTGGGCCTGAGCAACTTTAGTACATGTTATGGCTTACAGAAAAACATGGGAGGCTAAGAATGGAAAGGAATAATGACTCTCAGCAGCATATTTTAGGCATGTTAAGTCTGTGATAACTAATAAACATTCAAGTGGAGGCATTAAAATGGGGGCTGATCATACAAATTTACAGAACAGGGCAGATGCCCAACATATATATTGCCAGTTATTAGTAAAAGGTATATAAAGGCATTCAACTTAATGACACTACCAAGAGAGTTCACATATTAAAAATGAGAAGAAATCCAAGCATTAAACTTTTAAAATTTTAACATTAAAAGTTGAGAAATGAGGACAAATCAAGAAAGCAGATAAAAATCAAGTATACCTAAGACTAAAATAAGAATATGCTCACTTTAAAACAAATTTTAAAAAACATTTTTCAAATTACACGGAATGTTCAGCTATGTCAAATAAGAATGAAAAACAGAGAAATGATTGGCTGTCAGATTTTGGAGGCTATTTTGACATTGAAAAAGACATCAATGGATTGATAGGGAATTAAAATCCAGTAGGAATGGGTACAAGATAAAAAAAGAAATATAAAGTCTTAGCTTTATTTTAATTCTCAAAATTGCATAAAACAAGTATGACTGTGGGTGGAGTAAGGGTTCGTGGTGTAGTGATTAAAGCATTACACTGTTAACAAAAGATAATCAATTCAATTCACCAGACACTCAGGAGAGAGAGCTGTCGCATTCTGTTTCCATAAAGATTACATAGTTAGAAACTCTCTAGGGAAGCTTTGTGCTGTTCTATAGGCTCACAGTGAGTCAGGATCCACTTGAGAGTAGTGAGTTGTGTTTGTGTAGAATAGTTAGGTTAAGCTATACTGAACTAGTTTTTAAGATTAAAGGAAAACTATGATTTCACATCTCTGTTATAATATATTATAATCAGGGTGACCAACAATCCCAGTTTTATGAGACCAAGAGATTTCGAGGAATGGGATAATTTCAGTGTTTTAAAACAGGATGAGGGAATTTCATTCCTATAAACAATAAAATCCCAGGCAAAGCAGGGTGAGCTTTGCATGTTAACTCTGACAACAAACAACCTGCATACAAAACAAGAAACTCAAGTAGTACTCATCCTTTCTTGTAGAGTTAGAAATTATAGTAACAGTCTCATTCTAAATCCACTGTATCCGTGTTTGCAAACACACAAACATGCACATAGAGTAAAGTATGTAATTTTCCAATAAGAAAAACATGGCACAAATATATGAGCAAGATGCCAGATTAGCCCACCATTCCCTTGAGAGTCATTGAGCCCCATCTGGAATTCAAGATCGTTGCTGCCATTTTGCCATTTTGTCATATTCCTTTTAATAAATAGCTTTTACTACTGAATATCTGATTTTTAATTATTTCTAGAAACGATGGCTCATTCAGTAACTGTGAGCAATCCTAGTAACCTTATTATGACATCTAATTAATATCTTCCAATCAAAAGAAGGGCTTCTAAATAAATTACTTATTCTGAAGCTGTCATATGAGACAGAAACACTTCAAATATCTTTGCATTTACAAGAAGAAGAAACACTATCATTGACTACTAATAGTTGTTAAAAAGGTAAATTTTTTTTTCTCATACTGTACTGATACAGGTTTTTTAGCTATGGGAGAATGAAACTATTCGAATATATTCATCTAGTTTCTTGCATATTAAAAAATATATATTTAGAGTAATAAATTGTTTTAAATCACTCAAAATCCACTGTCATTGGGTCAATTCTGAAGTATAGCTTCAAACACATCACATATTTAAAAACTCATAATTTCATAATGACACTAAGAAAACAGTTATTGTTGACTATTAGAGATATATCCTAGTATCCTGAAATTGACAAACAAAGAGGAAGAATCAACAGTTTAAAACATTTATTTGATGTACCTTACAGTTAATGAAGGGCATTTCCTTTATACAAGTATTCCAATAAATAAAAAATGAAAAAATAATAAAATTAGAACATATAGCTAGGATATGGTCATCAGTGATTGACAACAACAAATGGGGTGGGGGTGGGGCAACCAGTCAGATAAGGCATTTGAGCTGTAATGAATATTTCGCAGGAAACACAGAGTTAGTGAAAGAGCTTTTGATGAGAAGCTCCTGATGGCCTTTCAGAATTCAGAACAGAAATACAGAAAGAAGGCAATATCATATAATCGAGTACAGGGAAGTAGGTTGCTGGTGTCAATGGAAAGACAGACTCAAAGACTATCAGTCAAGATGGCATTACTTAGTACACATAATTAAAATGGCCATATTTATGTAAAGGGGGAGCAAGAATGCAAGGAAGCAAGGGTCTTTGACTTCCGTTATGTATAGAACTAAGTCACTCTTAGAATCAAATTGAGGACAAGGCGTTTGATTTTATGTTTTGATTTAGGAAGGTTGAGATAGATGAATAGTTGACACAAATATAACTTGATTTGAACTCTGAAAAAAAGATTCAGATGGAAAGGCTATGCCGATCACGACAATAAAACAGAAGTGAACTCTCCTGCCCAATTTGCAAACCACTTTCCTCTTCTCAGATCCAGATCTTACCAGTCAGAGACTCTTTCCAGAGAGCCATGAGACAATGCACATGCACTTGTTTTTTCCCACAAATTTTATTGGACAGTTTTGATTTGGCTTGCCTTTTCACTCTTTTGGTACCTAAAAGAATATCTTTCTTTTAAAATTTATAAAATATGATTTAAGTAGCAAAGAAAATATATTCTTTTCTTTTCTTGCATGTTTTTAATAATTTCTTCACTGTTCAGACTTAGAGTCATTGAACTTATGGGACATAGGAAAGAAATCGCCAGTTGACTCAGTAAAACACAATATTCATTTCAAAGAACAGAAAAATGAAACAAAGCAGAGATGATCATAAAATAATCATCATTTGTTTAAATAGCCCTTCTTGTGAAAACCCTCTCCTGTAAGATGTGATAGTGACATTTTGAGTCAACTTGTCTGGGCCGTGATTCTCAGTGGTTTTGAGCAGTTAAGGCCTACTAATTTCTCATTAAGTGACCTAACACAATGTAATAAATTCCACATTGAGAGCTGCTGTGAACAGTCAACCCACTGTAAGAAGATAAGGGTGACTACACCCCCCACTCAGGTCACAACACTGATGCAATTGAAAACAAGCTTCCTTGAAGCCATGACCTACTTCCTGTATACAGCAAAGCTTCAGAAAAGTGTGTTTGCATTTTGCTAGGTCAAGTTCTTCCATATGGCTCATCCACTGTGGTTCTTTGGATTTGGGTCGGTGGCTTGACATATTGCTTGCTGATCACAGGAACAATCAGCGGGCAACCATCTGACCTGTGAATCTTGGATATATTTCTCTCTCCATTCACAAGCCTGGTCTGCTGATTTGGGGTTCATCTACTCCCACAGTCACCAGCTTGTAGTCTTCTTGCCCATTTTGTATCCATAAGACCCCCAAAGCTACTTGGTTAAGGAGCCTTAGCTTAATTTCTGACTGATGATCTTGAAACCTTGCCTGGACTTGGAGTTTCTTGCTTCTTCAATGGTGTTAAGCTGTTTCTGTGATATAACCTAATATACACATATATTGGCACCACTGGTTTTCCTTGTCTATAGAAAACAGCTTAAGATATAATAGTTCAACCCAATTCTATTAAGAATTTTCTAAAAGGGTCGTATCCCAGAACAATCTGTTATTTTCACTGTTAGGTGCCATGGAGTCAGTTCTGACTCTCCGAAACCTTGTGCACAACGAATGAAGGAGTGCCCAGTCCCGCTACCTCCTCCCAACGTGCTTGTGCACATTGTTGCTTGCATTCACTATGGCAATTCAGTGTGGCAAGGAGCTTCCTCTTTTTTTCTGCCCCTCTACTTTTTCCAAGCACGATGCTGTGGCAGAGTTTATGATCATTTGAATCTGTATGAAAATGCAGGGGTGGAGTCCAAACGATTGATCGGGTCACAGGCTGATGATACCTCCTAAGGATGTGTTCCTTTCTACAAGGTTCAGAAATAATGTATTCCTCCGCTCTCTATGCCCCCTTTGCATTCCTGCTTGTTGCAACCATTTGCCTGCCCCTAGGAGTGAGTGTTGGCCGGTAGCTAGATGAGCCTGTAGAGAGTCCAGTGAGCAGCAGATTCATGGACTCAAGTTGGAGTGGACTGGGATGCCTTCTAGATTTTAGATTATTTCTTAATAGATAGTTATGTCATATACATGGCATGTCACACAATGCCCTTCTCCAAGGAATGGTCTCTCCTGATAACATGTCCAACGTACATGAAACAATGTATTGCTACCTTTCCTTTTAAGTAGGGTAATGGCTGTCCTTCCAAGATAGATTTGTTTGTTCTTTTGACAGTCCATGGTATTTTCAACATTCATCCCCTATAATTCAAGTACATCTACTCTTCCTCAGTCTGCCTAATTCAATGTGAAACTTGCACCACGTGAAACTTGCACAGGTGATTGGATATTCTATGGCGTGGTTCAAACACACCTCAGTCATCAGAGTAACATCATTATTTTCAACACTTTAAAGAGGTCTTGGGCAACAGATTTTCCCAAAGCAATGCACCGTTAGATATCTTGACTCTTTCTTCCAGGAAAATTGATTGGAGATTCCATCAAGACAAAAATCCTTGAAAACGTCTATCTTTTCTCCACTTATCATGATATTACTGATTGGTCCAGTTGTGAGGATTTTGTTTTTCTTTACATTGGATTGTAATTCATACTGAAGGCTGTGATCTTTGATTTCAAACAGCGAGTTCTCCTCACTTTCAGCAAGCATGTTTGTAGCATCGGCATATCATATGTTGTTGATAAGCTTTCCTCCAATTCTGATCTTGTACTCCTCTTTATATAATCCACCTTCTCTGATGATGTGATCAGCATACAGATTGGATAAGTATTTATTGATTTTTAAACCCTGCAGTCTTCCTTTTGATATGTTTACAAGTTCTGAATGAGTACAATGAAATGTTCTGGAATTCACTTTCTTCTCGAGGCTATCAATAAACTTTTATGGTCCACACCGTTCAATGCTTTAGCAAACTCAATATAAAAAGACAAGTAAACATCTTACTGGCATTCTCTGCTTCCAGCAAAGATGCACCAGATATCAGCAATGGAATCCCTTCTTCCATATCCTCTTCTGAACCTGGCCCTAATTTCTGGCAGCATCCTTTCAATACACTTCTGCCACAGATGTCGGATGATCTTCAGCAAACGTCGAATGATCTTCAGCAAAATGTACTTGCATGTAATATTAATCATACTGCTATGTAATTTGCAAATTCTGTTTGATTGTCTTTCTTTAGAATGGTAAAAAGAAATATGGCTCTCTTCCAGGTAGTTGGCAGGTAGCTGTCTTTCAAATATCTTGACATAGATGGGTGAGTGTTTCTAATGCTTTATCAGCTTCTTGAAATATTTCAATTGGTATTCCATCAATTTCTGAAGCCTTCATTTTGACTAACCCCTTCCATGCAGCTTAGAGCCCTTTCAATACCTTCTGTTCTTCAATCTATGCTACCTCTTGAAAAGGTTGAATAGTTTTACTTGGCATAGTGATTCTATATATTCTTTCTATCTTCTTTTGATGCTTCCTGCATTGTTCAGTGTTTTGTTCATCTAATCTTTCAATCTTGTAACTCCAGGTTTCCCTTTTTTTTTTTTTGGAATTCTTTCAGTCTAAGATGTGCTGAGTATCTTCCTCCTTTCAGAGTTTCCAATTCTAGATCCTATTTCATGATATTTCATAATAAGATTGCAGTTTCTCTTCTCAAACTGCCCAGTGAAATTTCTAGTTCAACTCGTTTACCTCGTTGTTTCTTCCATTTTCCTTAGCTACACTATAGGTAAAAGCATGTTTCATAGTTCCTTCTGACATCACTTTGATATTTCCTTTCTTTCCTGTTTTTGTCATGACCTTTTTGCTTTTTTCATACATGACGTTCTTGATGTCTTCCCCCAGCTCTTCCGGTCTTCTGTCCTCAGTTTACAAAGCATCAAATCTGTTAGTGAGATGTTCTCAAAATTTAGGTGGGGTAGAGTCAAAATAGTATTTTGGCTCCTGTGGGCTTGTTTCAATATTCTTTAGTTCTACCTTGAATCATATGAGCAATTGATGATCTGTTCCACAGTCAGCCCCTGTCCTCATTTCAGCTGCTGATAATGAACTTCTCTCTCATCTTTTCCCACAGAAGTAGCCAATTCTGTTTCGGTGTGTTCCATTTGAGAAGTACACATGTAGAACCATGCTTTGTGTTGATTAAAAAAGGTATTTGTATGAACAGATTATTGGTCCTGCACAATAATATCATGTGATCTCCAGCTCTCTTAATATCACCAAGGCTGTATTTTTCCATTACTATTCCTTTTTTTTGTTTGTTTCCAACATTTGCATTCCATTCATTATAAATGCATTTGATTACATTGGTTTCAATTGCAGGCTTAAGGCATTGGTAAAAGTCTTCAATTTCTGCATAATTAATTTTAGTAGTTGGTGCATTAATTTGAAAAAGATCCACATTGAGTAAGATTACGTATATCCAATAGATATCATCCTATCACAGACAGTATTGTACTTCAAGATAGATCTTGAAGTGCCCTTTTTGAAGATGAAAGCAATTCCATTCCACTTGATCTATAGTTTCCAGCACAGTAAGCCATATGATTCTTCTGGTTCATAATGGCCAACCCAAGCCATTTCAGTTCACTATTGATCTTTGTTTTATTTCCATTTTGATGATTTCCAGTTTTATTGATTTATGTTCCATACTTACTCAGTTCCAATTATTAATACATATTAGAAGTTTCTTCTCATTTTGAGTTTTGCTCTTTCAGCAAATGAAGGACTTTAAGACTTCACTCCCTAAGGTTTTACTCAATCAATATTTTTTCTTTTTAAAGGACACTATAGAGGTATAAATACAGGCATGTATACATGTATATATATTTATATATAACAATAGGAGCATAGATTCGTGTACATGTATTTAAATGTTAAGTACTGAAGTAGCAGACACACTGGACCTCTACTCAAGTCCTCCCTTAACCCAAGAAAAACACTTTGTTCTAATAACCTGGCATTCTGTGATGCTCACCTTCCAGACACGATGGCTGAATACAAAATGGGTGCATAAGCAAATGTGGGGAAGAAAGCTGATGATGCCTGGCTATTAAAAGATATAGCATCTTGGGTCCTAAAGGCTTGACATTCAACAAGTGACCATCTAGCAGGGAAGCAGCAAAGCCCACATGGAAAAAAAGCACCAGCTTGTGTGATCACAAGGGGTCAACAGGATCAGGTATCAGGCATCAGAAGACCGACCCCAAACAAGCATATCTATGTGAACAAGGGAGCTGGAGTGGAGACCCAAAGCCCATCTGTAGCTAGTTGGACATCCCCTCATGGCAGGGTCATAAGGAAGCAACAAGCCATCCAGTGTGCAGTGTAGCACCAACGAAACATACAACATAGAAAGAAAATGCTTGAGAAAGTATGATGGTTGCGGAGCCTTGGTGGTGTAGTGGTACCACCAGTGGGTCTGAGGGAGAAAGACCAGGCTTTTTACGTTCATAAAGAATTACAGTAAAAAAAAAAAGAATTACAGTCTTGGAAACCCACAGAGGCAGTTCTACCCTGTCTTATAGGGTTACTACGAGTCAGACTCAACTCGATGGCAGTGAGAGAAAGTATGATGGCAACATATGTGCACATGTGCTTGACACAATGGATGCATGGATTGTTATAAAAGCCATAAGAGCCACCAATAAAATGATTAAAAACCATTTTATTGGCATATAATTCACATATCATCAAATTTATCAATCACTCATATGACAGAGAGTTGCAGTAGACTGTATTTTGAGGCGGCAGCTCTTCCTCCGTCAGATCTTGAATGGCTTCAGAACTAGGGCGCTCATCTTCCGGCACCATCTCTGACAATGCGCTGCTGCTACTCCTGAGGCAGTCAGTACCTGGCAATGTTCTGCTGCTGTCCATGGGGTTTGCAGTGTTTAATTCCTCTGAGGTGGATAGCCTATTCCCAATGCTGGGATTCAAATAGTTTCACAACTGGTCTGCTGCACCAATGACCATTTGAAAAATATTACAAAAAAATATCAAAAGGTTGCTTATTACTTCATCATGATATCGCAACACTGCTGTTGTGCAGATCCATGTTTTTAAAAAAAGGAATATAAATTTGTGATTTCCACAACAGGAAGCTCCCCACCTTAGAGAGAACCGTGATTACAGTTGCCATTTTAACAACCATTTTGCCAAACAGAACACTGGTGCATTGAATACTGGATTTTCAAACTGTACAACATGCTCCAAAGCCTTCACCAGAGAGATCCGATGTGGAAACTCCAGTAGGTGAACTGGACTCAAACACACTTGTAACCTGAGGACTTAGGACTTAGTCCACGGCGTTTGAAGAAGCAGAAGACAGCTATGCCAAAATTATTGAACTTTAGATGGGTGGACAATCATTGATTTACTACATAAATGCCTTATGTGCTGTATTAAGATTTATATTATACTGGCAAACCTGTGACTTACATTCTTAGTGAATATTATTGTAAATATTCCCTGACAACAAATTCCTATTTTTTGTGTAAATAACATCTAGCCACAAAAGTTTTGATTCTGAGCAAGTGAATAATTCAGGTATTGAGATATGAAGTTAGCCTACATTGGCCCAATATCCCTTTCTTAACAGTGTGTTTAAAAAAATTAGTACCAGGAGCTAATCAATGACAATATAAAAGGAAGATCTTTATACTACCGGGGAATAACCCATAAGCCTCTGTACAATAAATTAGCAAGGAAATCTCTAAAGGGAGTAAAAAGTATATTAAAATTTAAAAAGCCACATAGATCCAGGAATGGGTTTTTGGCTCTCCCTAAATCCTAGCTCCAATTCCCTTGCTTGATACTCGCCCTCAGAAAGGGAACACAGAAGATATGGTGCTATAGCAAAGTGTGGTGAAGAAATTAGATGGTGCTGGCTATTAGATAAAATAGTGTCTGGGGTCTTAAATGCTTGTTTCCAAACAAGCAACCATCTAAGTGAGATGTCAACTAAGTCCACGTGGAAGAAGCACACCAAAATCCATAACCAAAGGATTGTAAATCATAAATCCAAACTCAAAGAAGGGAATTATATCAGAGCCTAAATTGTGAGAATTTGGTCTGCAGAGGTATAGATGACAGTGGGAGACGAAGATACATTTGTGAGATCGTGTTAGTCCAGGTAAACTAGAGAAACAAATCTAGAGACACTCATATGTGTGTAAGACAGAGTTTTATATCCAAGAGTAATTGTATATTAAGAAAATATCCCGGTCCAGTCCATATCAGGTCCATATGTTCGGTATTAGCCCATAAGTCCAATATTAGCCAATACGTCTAATACTAGTCGATAAATTTGCCTACAGATTCACTCAGTACATGCAATGATCCCAAAAGCAGGAAGAGCATAGGCCAGTGTGTAAAGACTTGTGGAAGCATCTCAGCCCAAGTGTGATTCTCCATGTAGCGCCTCCAGCTCCAAGGCTTTGGCTGTCATCAG
>NW_022109767.1:16302803-16303814 GCF_000313985.2 Echinops telfairi
TCAGAATTTTAACACGAGGGCAAAAATTCAGTGCATCTGGATACTGCACGAGTCTATAAAGGTAGTACTCTTGTATTGTTAGGTGCCCTCGAGTGTGTTAGGATTCCTAGATCCTTGTGGGGCAAAAGAAGGAAATAGTGCTTGGTAGTGTACATTTCCACAATCATTCCTATATTTGTATTCCTTTTATTGCAGTTACTGTGTCAATCCACCTTGATTTGCGTCTTGTTCTTCTTTCTATTTACCCAGCATCACGCCCTTCTCCAGAAATGGAACCCACCTAAACTTATGTGAAACAAACTCTCCCAGTCTGCCCTTCAAAGGGATATTTTGATTGTACTTCCAAGACATATTCATTTTTCTGGCATTCCAGTGTAATTTCAATATTCTTTGCCAAAACAATAAATCAAAGGCAAAGATTCTTCTTCAGTCTTCATAATTCAAATCCAGCTTTCACATGTTTATGGGGGGATTGACAATACCATCATTGGGGTCAAATGCACCCTAGTCATCAAATGATATCTTGATTTTTCACAACTTAAGGAGTTTTTTTGCCACAGATTTGTCCAATGCCCTACATCTTTTGATGATTTGACTACTTCTATGTGAATTGACCGAGAGTCCAAGTAAAATAACATTCCTGACAACTTCAATCTTTTCTCCATTAGTCATGACGTTCTTTATTGCTCTAGTTGTGTTTTTGTTTTCTTTATAATGAGTTATATATAATCCATACCGAAAGCTGTAGCCTTTGTGTTTTAACAATATGTGCTTCATGCCTTCTTCACATTCAGACAGCAAGGATATGTCATCTGCTATAACAGGGCATTAATGAGGGTTTGTTTTTCCTAATACAGTTACATCAGTTTTCATTTACTCCCATTTCTTAGATTAGTTACTCGGAATACAGATTAAAGAAGTATGGTGAAAGGATGTAACCCAGACTCACATCGTTCTTTATTTCAATCCAATCACTATCCCTTGTTCTATACAATTACTGTTTCTGGGTCA
>NW_022109767.1:16304380-16306722 GCF_000313985.2 Echinops telfairi
AATATTAATAAATCAAATAATGAATACATTTTATGTGCTCAAGAAGCCAATAACATTGTGGAAGGCTAATATCATCATTACTATGTCTTCATCTAATAAATGCAAAGAACTCAATTTAAAAAACTTACTCAAAGTCCAGTATAAAATACATAAATGAATAAACATCACAGAGTGATGGAAGTTTCTAACTAGAAAGGGGTTGGCATAATGCTTTCCCTCTCACTGTTATCATGTGGATTCTGACTACTGTGACCCTATAAGACAGGGCAGAACTGCTTCTTTTGGGCTTCCAAAAACGTAACTCTTTAAGGGTAAGAAAGCCTCATCTTTCTCCTTTGGAGTGGTGTGATTTCGAACTTCTGACTTTAAGGTTAGTAGCCCAACATGCAATCACTTTCCCTAGGTAATGTAATTATTTTCTAAATAAGAAATTCAGCAAAGATAAGTTTGAGAGTTTTTTAGAGAAACAAAACCAGGACACTTATGATTAGGTAGATAGAAACATAGATTTATACAGCACAAAGGAATATGGCATCTAATTAGTCCACACAGCAGTACAGAGGGCTCAGTTCAGCTCATTTTTGTAGGACAGTTAATATACTGGAAGTCCTTCAAGTAAGGAGGGCTGCCAGGTCTAAGGTTAAGGAAGCAGAGAGCTGTGTCTTCCCTGAGGTAATGCAGGCAGAGTCCACCCACAGGCAGCAAACAGCAGGGCAGGTCACCAACAGTCAGCCAGGTTAGGAGCTTAGCTAAGCAGGCTCAGATGGGATATTGAACTCAAGCAATGCAAGACAACAGGCTCCATCAGCCTCAAGCTCAAGTGATGTAAACGTCAGCAGCATGGCGAACCAGCTCTCCAAGTAACTTTAAACTGTAGGGACACTAGCAACGTGATCCACAGTTTGGTTTTCCCACAGGTAGTGTAGCTCACAAGTTGAGGCAGAGAACTAGCTAAAGCAGCCGCAGGCTGGTCCAATCATCAGAGAGCAAGAGAGCGAGGGGCAGGCCTTGCTGAGCCATTTATCTTTTTGCCCTCTAATCAAACTGTGACCTGATTAATCCCACATGTTCCTATTGGAGAGGCTAGCACAATACATGTACCTATCACAAGAGGTTTCAGGTACTTCAGAAAATTACATAAAGTTTAATCACAGTTTTGTAAAGTTTGGGGTGTGTGTGTGTGTGTGTGTGTGTGTGTGTGTGTGTGTTTAGCGGCACACAGGTACTTTAGGAGCACATGTATATTTACGATTTCACTAGTCAACACAACAACCTCTAGCTCAAATAAGTTTGATATTTCTTGCATATAAATGGAAAATTAGTACATGGCTTTTCTTATATGACTTTTCTGTATACACGGTACTGAAATTGACTTGTTGATAGGAATCCGCTGTCATTCACAGAATATTCTGAAAATCACTTTAGGTAGCCATAGCTCTTCAAGCTGTCTCTGGTTGCTAACATAACAGTTGTTTTAAAATATGCAGACAAGAAAAGTAGTCATATAAATTCAAGTATAAAGGAGTTTCTTAAGAAAAAAATTCAGGGTTTTAAGTGATTTCTCCAAAGCACATAGCCAAACATCTTTAGAATGAATTTGAACTGCTAAACTTTGCAACTAGTAGTAGAGTGCTTAAACATTTGTGACATCAAAAAGCTTTCAGGCCAAGTTTAATAAAAACTCATTAAATACTTTGAGAATGCACCACAAAAATGCGATATAAACAATAATTGTTCTTAGAAGTATAGTGATAGTATTACCTGTGGGAGAATTTACTGACACATAGTAGGACTGTATGTGTTGGAAATTACTGTGTGGGTGCAATGAAGAAATTAAAGCTTATATTTTTCTGTTAATGTCTATTACTATGTAAATTTTGCTAGGGGGTGATCTTAGAACATTTTAGGGTTTATAGATGTTTAATTGACTTTCTTGGTCATTTGGGACTAAGGGACAGGCATAGATAATTTGGTGGCACATTTTCTAAAATTTCATCTTAAAAATATCCCTGTCATTTCTTAAATAACTAACAAACTGTCTAGTACATGTCAACAACTTTGAACTTTTTCTGGTACTGAGTGAATAGTGTAAAAATATTTTATTGTGATTACTTGGACATTTTATCAAAATAGGGATTTGGTAGTGCAGGCATGAACAGGAAATTTTAACTATGAAAGTTAAATATAAATTCTCCAGAAATAGAGGAATCTCTAGAAAAAAGTATGCATAATATACTATACTATCCTCTTGCCTGTTTAATGAACTAAGTGCTGTAAGCCACTGATGAAATCTGAACTCTGAAGTGTCTTATTGGTATTTGTATCTTGGCCTTTGGTTGTCT
>NW_022109767.1:16307057-16308491 GCF_000313985.2 Echinops telfairi
TTCCCCTTCCCCTCCTGGTATGGCTACTCTCAATATTGGTCCTGAGGGGTTTATCTGTCCTGGATTCCTTGTGTTTTCAGCTCTGATCTGTACCAGCATACGTGGTCTGGTCTAGCCAGATTTGTAAGGTCGAATTAGGGTTGTCTTTAGCTGGTCCACAAGATTAAACAGTGCTTTCAATCTGATTCTGTTTGTTTATGGAGGAAACTGAACAAGGCTGAAAAAACATACAAAGTCAAGCCAGAGATGAATAGGCTAGACAACAATATACAACAAAGATATAACAACATAAGAAACAGGACTTGACCAATATTACACAGTCTGGAAAGTCCAGTGTGGAAATGAATGTCTATGGAATGGAAAGCAGAACCAGAAAATATGGCAACAAAACATTAAACAATCAAACCGCCAAGATCTATGCCATCACCATGGAAAGATCGTTTGGTGGAGTATGATGTGTAAATTGCTCAGTTTTAATTAAATAGCCGTAGAGGAAAAAGAAAGGCAATACTTGTATTTTAGAAAGGCATTTTAAATATCATTTTTTGAATTTACAACCATAACTAATTTACTTGTTGAATGGCAGGACGTCCTTCAATCTCTTTGAGTCTCGCTTTCTACTGAATGGGTTGAGAAAGTTAAACAATAGGGGCATTAAAGTTTTATTTGAGATAAAATGCATATGTTTATGATGTGAATAATGTCAGCTTAACTTTCTACTGGTTTCCTCTATATCAAACCTTGGAATAAACCATGAGGATCATTAGTAAAAATAATTCATCACTTACAGAATATGTGGAAACCACTTAAAGAAAGATGCTATATAAAGCAAAGTGGTATTGGTAATATTAGTACTATTAAAATAGTGTTACATATTGTTGAAACCTACTGTTGCTTCTTTCCCCAGTTTCTTGTTGTATCCCGTCCATATTGCACAAAGGGGTCTGCACCAACTTACAATGAAAGGCAACTGAAAAGCTAGTCCGAACTTTGCAAAACTCTCATTATTTAAGCAGTTTCCAGAAAACTGTGCTTAAAACAGAAAAATCCAAGACACATAAAGAAGAATTAGGATCGTGTATAACACCTCATCAGAATGCAGAGAGGTGAGGACACTAAAAAAGTCAACTTAATATAGAGAAATGGGTTGTTTTCCCAGTATCATTTTGTAAGCAGGTAATGTATCACATTATCCAATCATGCCTGACAGGAAGTTCCCTTTATCCCATCTTGACTAAGAAAAGAAGTGTAAACAGTATCACCTAAAATTATAGCTTTTAAAATTGAATTATATTATTTTATATCAGCCATGTCAGGGCTTTTAGAAACTGTTAATCTCTTGGTAGACATTCCACATCTAAACCGCAATTATTATTTACAAGCAATATGAATGTGTTAGGAAAATGTAACAGATAGCTATTACACATAAATTGT
>NW_022109767.1:16309169-16311090 GCF_000313985.2 Echinops telfairi
CATATATAGATCCAAAATAAATTGATGGAACCTAACAACTGTAGCAACAGCAACATATATTTATTTTAGCTCTTTCTTTAAGATGCAAAAAATCTTTAAAATTTTACACCTTTTTTGGTTTTATGTAACCCATTTAGAGCAACATACTATTCTAAATACAAAAGTTTGATAAGTGTGTTTGGATGGAGATTTATTACCAAAAAAATTCATACTATCACGCTAGGTGTTAGTTGTAAAGTTCTTATCAGTCTAGCTATTGAGGCATTGAAATAGACATTAGAGTCGCAGAGGTGAGGCAGTCCATTTCTTTGACAAACAAGTTTCCTAAAAGTAGTTTACATAGAATAGTTTCATATTCTTTATGCCGCAGCATGAAGTAGAGAATTATTTAAGTAATTCCCTTCTCTTTATCCCTTCCTACCTTATCATCCAAACAGCTAATAGGAAACTTCTCTTTTCCATGGCTCAGAAACGACCGAGGCAAGTCATTCAGAGCCCCTGCTTTTCCACTTTCCATCTTCTTCACTCGACTGCAATCTAGCAGCTGCTTTAAGACCTCTGAAATTCAGAATGTTACACGGATATTCTGCTAACTTTAATCTGCTGTACTAACGCACTGAGTGCAAAGAATCATTCCTTTCGAAATGTTCCTTTATGACTTCCTCACTGGTGTGTAATCAAAGCAATTTGACATAGCTGCAAAGAATATGATGAATCAATGTATAAACAACTTGAAAATATTGGCAACACATAAGGATGTAAGTGCTATAGAAAGCTTAGGAGTGCTAGTGACTCAGAGGGTAAACACTCAGCCACTAAGAGAAAGGTCTGTGCTGCCAAGTGGCCAACCCCCCTTCTGAAGAATGATGTGGAGGCCTGTTCCTGTAAAGAGCATAACGTTGGAAACTATGGGGCAGCTCTACTCTGTGCCTCAAGGGCACTGTCAGCTGCAATGGCTCAACGGCAATGAGAAATCGAATCCGATGAAGAAATTACTCAAAGATTTTGCAGCAGATGAAAGGTACTAATTGACTGGCAAAGATTAATCTCAGTATAAACATATGAATTAATAGGATTTATATGATTTACCTTTCACTTCCCAGTATTGGATCTAGTGTTTGTTTGCATTGTTGTTTTAATTTTTTTTTCTTTGAAGACAATGGAAAGTTATAACATTCAACTCATGCAAAATCACTACACTGTAATAAGATACCCTTCTTGACAACACAAAGCCTATTTTCATTTTACTTTTTCTTGAACTTTTTCACTTGACAGGATTTATCCCTGTTGGTCATGTTCATTTTTTTCAGAAAAATAGAACAGGTGCAAATAATATTCTATTTCTAATTACAAAATCTAAATAATAATAAATATAGAACTCGATGTGAAAATCTTCAAGATAAACAGTTCCTTGCAAACAAAACCATTCCTTCAAGCAGAGTTCTACAGCCAGGAGTACATGAAACTCTGGGGACTAATGTAACTATTTCATTGCCCACCTTTCATAGGAAAAGCCAGAGGCTATTTATGCACTAGCGGGTGCAGTAATAAAGAAAAGCAATGCCCTCACCTGTCTGGTGATCAGCGAACCCAGAGATAGTGGAGCTTGATATCAGAAGAAAGTTATGGTGCTCAAGCCATTTTTTGTCTTCTCTTCTCAATAACGACTCCATTTGATAAGCCTTTCTTTATCCTGTCTGCATATTTGCAAATGTCTTTTTACATTTTGTTTTAAACCTAGTGAAAACTATTTAGGAAAGGTATTTTGTTTGCATTAATATCAAAGACTAATAATATCTCATAAATAATAAAACTCCTGCACATTAACGCTGCTCATTATAATCCCCTGGTAAAGCTATTAATTTGGTGGCTCTGCTAAGCCACATCCTCATCAGCTTATGTCCTTAGCCAAGTTTGCAAC
>NW_022109767.1:16311934-16321601 GCF_000313985.2 Echinops telfairi
AAAAAAAGCATGGAGATAAAAGCAGAACTAAGTGGAATTACAGAGAATAAATAAGTAATGATAGTTGGTTAAGTAGACAGATGTATAAAAAGCTGAGGTACAATAAAACTGAGGTACGATATATACTGTCGTCAGGTATTAAAGGTTAATTTGAAGTCCCAAATTTCATAAGATACTTATAAATAATTTTAAAGGAAGAATATGAAATACAGAAGCATCAAAAGAGCTGAAATTTGCATAATTTGCATACCACTCAGAAAACATTCTTTTTAAAATAAAGAAGAGATTTGACCTCTTTAAACATTGTCATTGAATATGTCTACTGCTCAGACACTTTTTATGAGTCCAACTGGTAGCCAGAGTGTTGCATGTTGTAGCCCATGGCAAGATGATACAAGCTAAAACATTAGCAGTAAGATGAAATTGCAATATTACTCACCGCCATCTGGTCGCTTCGGACTCGTGGCAACTCTGTGAGACAGAGAGTAGGTGTGGCTTCCTGAGCCTGAATACCTTTACAGGTGCAAAAAGCTGAACGTTTCTTCTGAGGAGTGGCTGACAGATTTGAATTTCTGACCTTGCACTTGGCAGCCTGACATGTAATCCACTATGCCACTGAGGGTCCTATAAAATACAAGTTTATTTGTTTTTGTTTTTATCATTCTTAAATCTGGAAAAACTCCGAATTGAAATCACTATATAACATTCCATATTTAGAAGAAAAACCTTTTCCTATCACAATGTCTCTGGCAAATAAGCACATATTCCACTGTATTGAATACATTTATACATATTTACTTCTCTACATTATCATAATGATGTTTATTATACCATTGTAGAGAGGTAAAATGTATAAATATATATCTGTTCCTTGTAGTTAAATCATTTATACATTTTACTTCTCTACAATTGTAGGATAAGCTTGTATGAAATACTGAGAGGTAAAATATATAGACCTGTATAAATGTATACATTTCTCAAGGGTATCTGGTATCTCTTTTACATCTACCACTGTAACTTGACATTCCTAATGATCAATATTTGACTATGTATGTGTTTCACTCAAGACTGAAGGAACCCTGGTGAAATGATGGTTAAACTTGGCTTCCAAGTGAAAGGTTAACCAATCAAGGCCAACAACCGTTGGTATCAGTCTGCTTTCATACAGTTGACCCACTGCCATCAAGTTGACTCCTACCCCTAGTGACACTACAGGGCAGAAAATAATAGCTTCCTAGGAAATCCAAGGTTGAACATCTTTACAGAAGACTATCTCTTCTTTCGACAATGGAACAGCTGATGAATTTGAACCATTGACCTTTCAATTAGAATCACAACACATATCCCGCAAAACACAGGGCTCCTTCTGTAGAGCTTTTTCTTTTTCTTCCGTTTACCTTTGCTTCGGGTTGCCCTTCCCGGGCCGGGGCGGCTTTTTCTTTTTGTTTGGGGACATTGGGGAAGACTAGCCATGTCTTTCTCTCAAGTATCAGCTAATGATTTTGAACTACTGTCTTTACATTTAGGAGCCCAATGAAAACAGCAAGGTTCCTTCTGCACAGTTTAAAGCTTTGGAAACACAATGGATCAGTTCTACTTTTTCATTTAGTGTTCTATAGCTATGAGGTGGAGTCCAGTTGTTGGCCACAGGTTTTGAGCTCGAATTGAGAGTATTTTTATACTGTATTTTTCTTCCTTCTAATTCTAAAAGCACACATTTACATACAGTTTCAAATATGCTCTTTCAAATAATTAAAAGACACTTAGAAATATTAGATTTGTTTAAAGTAGCTTTAGAGTCAGATTAACAGCATAATAATGCTAGTTCATGTAGCTTTGGTTAATTATTTCATTTTGAAACTTACATGACACAATTAGAATTGCATGTAAGAGGGCTGATAAATAGTTTGAATTTTTGGCATTTAACACAGTAAATGGAATAAAGCCTGGATAAATAGTTCATTCTTCAAACTCTTGACAACTTTTTGAAGAAAATGAAAAAGTAAATTATTTAGAAAGTTTCCCCAACACTTTCTCAGAATGTTAGGAAAGAAAACATTTCTTGGATCTTTAAAGGGTGGATCTGGTGACTTCATCACTTTCTCTTATCAAAAGGAATGGTTTACCATCAAGTTTGTCCTAGATTACAAGAAAGTGTTGTGTGTGTGTGTGTGTGTGTGTGTGTGTGTGTGTGTGTGTGTATCTTGGTATAAAAAAGTCCACTTTCCAAAAAAAATTAACAATGTAAAATATCTTACGCACACATGTTTGTATCAGAGGTATACCATATAATAAGTGCCACAATGAAATTTACTCCCATTGGAAAACTGTAGCTTATCATGGAGAGTTTAAAAAGAAAGTATTGAGTATTCTGAACACTGGTTTTCTGATATACTGAGAGAATATGGAGCATCTCAACTCAATGGAGCTCCTTATCCTCTGAATTTTGTGAGGATTTTGGTTTCTCCTAGTCCATAGTATTTATTAGCATTGTAAGATACATTTTCAGAACATCAAGTTTAAATGAGTTTATTTTGACACAGCTGATATAGGGAAAGCATGAGTGAGCTCATTAAGAAAATGAATCAATCAAACTACTGTAAGAACAGAATTAAAAGTCCAATGGTGAGCTCGACTTGCATGACTCAATTTGATGATGATTAAGAAGCATATATTAGCATCTTTTAGAATCACCTAAAATGACAAGCTTACACCAGAGATAACAGACAGAAACGGAAAGGAGTCCTGGTATTGTAAAAGGTTTGGGAACTTTCATCCACTGCTGGTGGTCTTGTAGATACGTACCACCACGGTGGAAAGCAATCTGGGACTATCTAAAACAAATGGAAATTGAGTTTCCTTATAACCCTGCAATTCCCCTAATGGCATATACCCAGAAGAATTAAATATACCAGGACAAGTCATCTGCACTTTGATGTATCACCCTGTAATGCCTGAATTTTTAATTTCAGGGTAAAAAAACATTTTTGTTTTTATTCTTTACTTTCATAGTTATCAATATATATAACAACCAAAATATATTTAAAAAAATATAAAATTTGCAATGTTTTTAAAATGTAACCAAATCGTCACATTTGTCCATGGATTTATAATACAAGAATAAAAATGTACCTTCATTTCTATGTTATTTTTCATCTTATTTTATTATTAAATAAAAAAGAAACTGAAAACTTATTTTATTTATAAAATATAATACAAAGTTTATCTGTTTATAATTTTAGTTACTGTGAAATTGAATAAAACAATTTTTTTTCTTTTGTGATACAAAGATGAACTTTGCATTTGCTGCAAAAAAAATACTGGTGCACTCTTGCAATTTACATTTTTGCATCTTCCTCTGTTTGTGACCTCAGGGTAATGGTGAAATAGTTTGAATAGCAATATAATTAAAATTTTTTATTGTTTAAAATAAAAATTTTTAAATATGATACACATTTTAGTTGCCACTTTCATCCATATTAGCATCTGGTTCCTTGTCTGAGTCTGTACCGCTTCCATCTAGGTCATAAATTTGCCGTTTTCCATAAAAGAAATCACTCCATGCTGTGGTAATTTTTGTCACTGTCGATTCAAAAGATGAACGTAACAAATTCATTACGTTTTGAAAAGGCGGAAATATATAATAAATATAATGGGTTTTTTATGAGTAGTACACCTTTGACATGAAAACTAGTTTTATGAACATATACAAAAAATATCAACACTAAAACTTCACTTGTTTGCAAATTATCGTAAAATGCACTGAACGCAAACGACCACTTAGTCTCAAAAGCACAATCAGTCAAAACATGTGCCACTATTCAAGCATTTTGCCGCTAAAATGTGTGACTAGCGGTATGCATTTGTACTAGTAAGGTGCGATGTATTATTATTTATACATATTTTACACTGCCCCTTCTATCCCTTCACCTATGATCCTTGTATTCGTCCCCCTGGAGGGGAGTTATTTCTCCATCATTATTATCAGATCCCCCTTCCCAGCTCCACCTCTCTTCCTTGCCCTACCTTTTAGAAGTCGTTACTCCTATTACTGTTACTGAGGGATTTGTCTATCCTGATTTCCGTAAATTGAGGGAATAAATAGCAACTGATATCAAGGGACTCAAAAAAAAAGATAATGCTTTGAGATTGTGGATGACAATCGTTGTACATAATGGATGTATGGACTGTGATAATATATGTAAGAGCCTCCAATAAAATGATTTCTTAATAGAAGATAAAATAAAACCTGGGTGGTGCTTTATTCTGTTGTCTTTTAGGCCATCCGAAGTCAGAACCAACTGGAGGACAACTGGCAAGAACAGCAGACATTTTCCTTCAAATACTCAATCCCAAAACGTGTGTTTGATGTGGCTTAGCATTCCCGTAAACTTTTTGCAAAACTTCAATGATTTGGCAAGATATCCATTTGATGTGTTTAGCCCTGACCTCAAATGTTTTATTTTATTTTTTTGACTCGGCACACACGCAAAAAAATCTTTAAAAGAATTAAAAAACACACATTCTAAGTAGAAAATGATGAGCGGTTTCCTGGAGAAATTGTTTGCAGTGAAGTAGAAAACGATGAGCAGGTTCCTGGAGAAATTGCTTGCAGTGACCCACTGATGGTAGAAACATGTGTAATCACATTTTATTTGGAATAAGCCTGCACAAGTACGAGCTAGAACATGAGTAATTAGAGGGCATATGCCAAATCACGAATTCCTGCAAGTGGAATTCAGGGACATGGATTACATTCTTCAAGATGTATAACCATTCTTATCCTTTCCCCCCAGTTGTTCCTCCTCCCTTAATATAACCTCACTGCCCTCTAAGATTACTATTTTATCTTTTGTATCACTGCTGTAAATGTGATTTCACATACTTATCTATTTTACATAAATTGTTACCTGAAAATACTTTAAAATATGTATTATTTCCCTATTATATGTCAGTGATTGAACATAATTCTATTGGAAAGAACACACAACAAATAAATTAATATCAAATTAAATAAATAAGTAATAATACTATTCGTAGCAGCACAGTGCTATTGCAGAAAATAGCATTAATAAACAGTACCTGCTTTACATAGGGGCCTAGGGAAAGGCATACTTAAGTCATTTTCAGGCCGATTTTCAAAGGTGAGACTGTCCTTTGCATACAAGTATAGGGGAAACTTTCTAAAGAAAAGTAATCATCTAAAGAAAACGTGTTCAACATTATACCAGGTCAATGCATAAAAGATTTTCATTATGCATTACTTATATATTTTGTTGCCTTACATATTAAGTAAAATGTGTAGCATTAGATTTAAGTGATTCTGCATTCACAGACTTGTCGAAAATATTTTCTCCTATCCGGGCCACAAATTCACTCTTCTTAGTATCCTAGCTTATTAATTAAAACTAGGTCAGCAACTACAGAGGTTTTAGAAAGCTACATTAATATCCTTGACATTTTTGCTGAAGCTGGTTGTACTTCTTTGTGCTCTGGTAAAGCAGTCAATGCATTTTAGTTACAAATCATTAGTGACCCTCTTCTAAAATCAGTAAACCAGGTATTTGCGATAAGACATTAAATCTCGGTTATACATGTTGTTAAATTAACTATAATTCATGTCAGTATATACTTTATGGCATTTACATTGAAGCCATTTTCTATGCAATTATTTTCTTTATCATCACAACCAAATAGGCATATGATTCAGAATTCAAAAGGGTTTTGTTCCTTCTAATATTTAATTAAGTTAATCTGTCTCACACTGTATGATGAGAAGGGAGTATGATTATTACTCAATCAATCAAAATAAGATCTCAAGCTAATTTCTATATGGAGTTGTCTTATCATTCATCTAGTATTTCAAACCTCTTTCAACTTGGATAACATCTTTTTGATTAGCAAAAGGATCCTGTGGCTCCCAAAGTTTACATATACTCATTGCCCTAATTTTGGTCACTGCTTTTTAATAAGATACTCGTTCAATGAGGACGAATCATGATAATTTAAAACTTAAATTCTGTTGTCTAGTAGACGTATGGAAGTTTGGCTTTGTCATTTACCATCTGTGATTTCAGCTGAACTACTTCATATTCCTCCACAACCTTGTGGGTCAGTTTGTTGGACTATGGTGACTTGTGTGTTGGTTAGTGTGATGCTGGAAACGATGACACTAGTGTTTCACATACCAGTGGGGGTCACCCATGGTAAACAGGCTCTGGCAGAGCATTCAGACTAATAGACTATGGAGGAGGAATAGCTTGTCCACTTTGGAGGAATTAGCTGCTGAAAACCTCATAGATAGCATCCAAATATTGGCAGACACTGACGGCCTAATGCACAGAAGCACAGCATTGTCAGAGATTGTGCCAGAAGATGAGCCCCTCGGGTCAGAAGTCACTCACAATAGGACCCAGGAAGAGTTGCCTTCTCTCAGTAGAGCTAACCGTGATGATTGGACTGTAGTAAATTCTGTGGCAGTGAAGCCACCGACCTTCATTTGCTGATGGGGAATGAGTCAAAGTGAGATGAAACTGCTGCGAACGTTTACTCATCACCAGAACGTGGAATGCACTTGGAATTCCCTACTAGTGTAGGAAAATTGGAAGTAATCAGAAATGAAACGGATGGTATAAAGACGTATGTCCTGGGCATTCGTGAGCTGAATGAATTGTTATTGGATATTTTGAATTTTAAAAATGTTATGGTTGCTATTCTGGGATTGATACAATGAACAGGAATGGCAATACTTTCCTCTTGAAAATGGACATTTCAAGACCTACCTTGAATACAATGCTGTCTATGATAGGATAACATCTATTTGCATGCAAAGAAAATCAGTCAATCCAACAACTCTGCAAATGTATTCACAAAGTCTAGTGATGGAGAAATCGAGCGATTCTACCACTGCTTTCCATCTTAAAGTGATCAAACAGGCAATTGCAATGCACTGATAATTATTGGCAATTGGAATGCAAAAGTTGGAAACAGGGAGAAAGGAAGAAAGAGTTTGCCAAAAGTAGTTGGAAAATATGCCCTGGTTGATAGATATGGAATTGGAGATTTCATGATACCATTTTTGCAAGACCAATGACTTCTTTGCAGCAAACAGATTTTTTAAACACCACGAATGGTGACTACACACATGGACCTCCAGAAGGAATACACAGAAATAAAATTGACTCCAACTGTGGGAAGAAACCATTGCAAACGATCAAAAATGATGCCGGCTGCTGAGCCTGGGAAAAAAGATCCAAATGCTCATGTGTAAGCTCTGATTGAAGCGAAATAAAATGAAAACAAGTCCAAAAGATCCAAAATACAACCTTCAGTGTATCCCACCTGAATTGGAAAACCGTCTCAATAACAGATTCGATGCTTGAACACGAATGACAGAAGACCTGATAAGTTGTGGACGAACATCAAGAAGTACTGTTCTCCTTGTGGAAGAACATTTACGAAGTGAAAACAAGGTCATTAAGAAGCCAGGAAAGAAATAACACATCAAACCGCATGCCAGAAAACACTCTGAAAGTTGGTTTTAATCATAGAGTTGGCTCAGGGAAATGGAAGAAATGATAAAGAGTTTAAAACATTTCAAAAGGCAGCTTGAGAAAAAGTAAAATATTATAATGAAATGTCCAAAGACATAAAGCTAGAAAACTTTCAACATATATTAAACTGAAAGAAGTAAAGAAAAAAAAAATCTAAGCCTTAAATTTCAATTTAAAAAAAATTCAGTATATATTAATTTATGTTAAAATAAACAATTCCGCACATACATTCATGAGAGCTAAAACATCTATATTACTTTTCATATCTGTTTTAATTGCTTTCTTTGTTTTTTTGGTTTTTTTCATTTAAAGATCTTTGTATTAAGCTCTTATAAGAATTAATTGTATCAAGCCTATTTGGACACATTGCTGTAGCAGTTGCATAATCTGTTGTCAATTTGAGAGGATTCAGAGTGAAGAGGTGGAGTTTAGCCAATTAGTCAACCAGGTTGGAGTTTGATGACCTCACTTGGAGGTGCTAAGGAGATAAAAAGCTCACTGGAGGCAGGAAGTAGGCTCACTACCAGTGCGACATCCTAGTTGATGAGCCACATGGAGACAGGCTGATGGAGAAGCCACAGGGGGAGACCTGCAAGCACTGAGATGCTGCCATTGCCATTGAATCCAGAAGACTTCCCACCCACTGGCCTGTGATCTTCCTGCATCCGGTGTCATTGCATGTGTTTTATGAGTCGGAAGAGGCCTTTATAGATTGGTGTCTGGCATATGGGTTAATATTGGACTTATGGACTTGATCTGTACTGGACAGGGATGTTTTCTCAATATTCAATTGCTCTTCTATATAAAGCTCTTTCCTATACACAAATGCGTTCCTTAATCTGTGTTGCATCTTCCATCTCCTGTATTACTCCAGGCAGCCTTCTGAAGATTTCTTTTTATGGCAGATCCACGTTTGATTCTTCTAGGAATGCTGTTAACTCTGCTGTTGTGTTTTGTCTTTCTTGTTTTCTTGTTGAAGATATTGCTGTATATTTCTGTTTGTGTGTCATTTTGGAGAACTGGGCGTTATGTTCTTGGGAGACCAAGGGGCCCTGAGCTCTTTCTAGGTGTGACTTGTAAGAGTGTTTTCAAGGGCTGTCTGTGGTCTAATATGGTGGTAGGTCTGACTATCATGTAGGCAGGTTGTAGGAGCAGCTCCGTGGCCAAAGGTGGGGGAGGCCTCAGAGCCTGGGGTGAGGCTGACTGCAGGTTTGCCCCTGAGTGGAGTTGGGGCAGGCTTGTAGTGTCTGGGCTCTCAATCTTTCAAAGAGTGTTAAGGCCTATTGGCCTTTCCAGTTTTGTTATGTTCAAAACCCTAGGCAGTTATGTTATGTTAAAAACCCTGTATCAAAAGATACAGCAGCAGGGGTCTTTTTTTTTTTTTTCTTGGAAATTATTATGTTTTATTCTTCAGACAGATTAGGATCCAAGACAGATCATTCATCAAGATATAAGAGAAATAACACTGTACTTTTGCACACCATTGTTTGGAAAAAATTCCACAAAAAAAAGTGAAAAGTCCTTAAGAAGTTTCTAAAGCAATTCCACTCACCAACTTCTGTCCACAAGTCAATTCTGACTCGGAGTGACCCATAGGAGATTCTGAGGCTGTCCATCTGTATGGGAGCAGAAAGCCTCATCTTTCTCCTTTGGTCTTAAAGGCTTGAAGGTAAACAAGTGGCTATCTACCTCAGAAGCAACAAACCCCACATGGAAGAAGCACATAAGCCTGTGTGACCATGAGCTGTCAAAGGGATCAGGTATCAAGCATCAAAAAACAAAAAAAATCATATCATTGTAAATGTGGGTGAGTGCATGCAGAGTAGAGACTCAAAGCCCATCGGTAGGCAACTGGACACCCCTTACTGAAGGGTTGTGGTGAGGTGATGAGCCAGTCAGGGTGCAGGGTAGCAATGATGAAACATATAACTTTCCTCTAGTTCTTAAATGCTTCCTCCCGCCCCCCACTATTATGATCCCAATTCTACCTTACAAATCTGGCTAGACCAGAGGATGTACATTGGTACAGATAGCAATTGGAAACACAGGGAATCCAGGACAGATGACCCCTTCAGGACCAGTGGTGAGAGTGGTGATGCCTGGAGGGTAGAGGG
>NW_022109767.1:16321881-16327398 GCF_000313985.2 Echinops telfairi
ATTGTGATAAGAATTGTATGAGCCCCCAATAAAGTGATTTGAAAAACAAACCCTAGGCAGTGCTCTGGAGTTTAGCTCTGCTTAACTTGTTATGTAAATGGATGCTAATGGACAGAGTTCTGCAGGCTTACATTCAAAGTTGCACAAAGAATGCTGGCCTGGAATTGAAAGCATTTTTTACAAGAAAAAAAATGTTTACCCCCTTTTTATAATGGGCTTGTAGGGTACCCTGGTATCAGGGCTGTGCCGTGCTGTCCCCCAGCCAAGGAGGACCAGCTTAGTAGAGAGAGTTTGGGACCCACTGGATCTGAATTCACCCCTGACTGCTGTCTTGTGTCCCTCCCTCTATTTGTTTGTGCTCTGTGGAACTGTGTTCTGTCACAGGTAAATATCACAGGGACTCTTCGGTAGCTGAAAATTATTGTTTAATTACCTATCATTACCAACTCTGGCAGGTGTGGAGCTGGGGATAAGCAGGAAGGGGGTGGCCAATGTAGCTCCTTGGTTCCTTGCAGGGGAGGGGAGTTGCACAACCCTAGACTGCAAGGGGCAGCTAGCAGTGCAGGGAACTCAGGTGTGAGGTCCTGTGGCTAGCTCTCAGAGGCTCTCTGCCAGCCTGGGATTATGACCACTTTTAGACAGCAGTCTGGGGAAATTACTGCTCTCTGCAAGGCTAGGGTGCAGGAAAGGGTGGCAGGCACTGTCTTTCTAGACCTGGTGAGGAGTTAGCCGATCCTGCAGGCAGACACAGTGAGTAAGAACAAATGTTGCTGAAGGAAGAAGTTCAACCTACACTGAAAACAACTGAAATTCCAGGAAATTTGGAAGACAGGTACTTGGCCAACTGACTAGAACAGATCAATATTTGTATACATTCCCAAGAAAGGTGACTCATTAGAATGCTCAAATTATAGAATAATATCCTTTATATCACATGCAATTTATTTTTCTCTGGAAGATCATTCAAGAATGACTGCAGTGATACATTGACTGGGAGCTGCCAGAAGGCTAGATTCAGAAGAGGATTTGGAAAAAGGGATTTCACTGCTGAAGTTACATGTATCTTGGCTGAAAGCAGAGAACACTGGAATGAAGTGCACTTGTGTTTTATTGACCACGCTGTCATTCAGCTCTGTGGATAATAATAATTATGGGTAGTCCCACGAGGAACAGGAATTCTAGAAAACTATATTGTGCTCATGAGAAACTTGTACATAGGCCAAAAGGTAGTTGGCACCTCACAATAACCCGGAATCTCTAAATCTGCTGCACATCTGTGAAAAGATAATGAACTTTGATTTAAGAGATGGCTACTGAGAATGAATAAATTATTTGACATAGCAAAATGCATATGAGTTGCTATGTGTAAACTACCTTTTGGCCTATGGAATATTGCATGGCTTACAATCAAGAAAGTTGTGCTTCAGGATTGTATTCTTTCATCATCCTTCTTTAAGCTCTATACTGAAGAGGCACTAAATTTTATGAAAATAATGTGCTATCTGTATTGGGGTAATGCTTATTAATAACCTGTGGTAGGCAGATCGAACAACCTTGCTTGAAGCACTTGCTGATAGAGATCAAGGATTTCAGCCTTCAGTATGGAATATGACGAAATGTTAAAAAAAAATCAAAGCTCTCACAACTGGAACAAGAGGTAACAATATGATAAATGGAGAAAAGATTGAAGTTGTCGATGATTTTCTCACGCTTAACTCCATAATCAATGCTCACGAAAACAGCAATTAAGAGAACAGAAGACACCTTGCATTGGGTAAATATTATGTACCATACTCTTTAAAATATTGAGAAGATACGTGATTGCTTTGAGGACTAAAGTGTACCTTAACCAAGTCATGGTATTTTCAATTTTCTCCTATGCATAGGAAAGTTGGATATTGAATAAAGAGGACCCAGCAAAGAATAGCAAAAGGATCATTTGCTGCCAAAAGAACAAACAGATCTCTCTTGGAAGAAGTACAGTCTGAATGGCCCTAGAGCCAAGGATGCCTAGACTTTGTCTCGTGCATTTTGACCATGTCAGGAAGGTGCTCAGCAAAGTGGATTGACACAGCAGCTCAACGACGGGTTACCACATGGGAAGGGCTGTGGTGCAGGATTGTGTAGTGTTTCCTTCTGTTGCTATGAGTTGGAAGGAACTTGATGGCACCTCACAATAACCCGGAATCTCTACATCTGCTGCACATCTGTGAAAAGATAATGAACTTTGATTTAAGAGATGGCTACTGAGAGTGAATAAATTATTTGACATAGCAAAATGCAAACTCTTGCTTCCTGAAAGTGAGGAGGACTCGAAGCACTTGTAAATGAACATCAAGGATTGCAGCCTTCAGTGTGGATTACAACTCCAAGGAAAGAAACCAAAATACTCACCATTGGACCAGAAGGTAATATTATAAGAAGCAAAGGAAAGATTGAAGTTGTCAGGATTTAGTCTTGCTTGGATCCACAATCAACGTTCCTGGGAGCAGCGGTCAGGAGATTCAATGGTACGTTTTATTGGATATATCTATTGCATAACACCTTTTGAAAATATTGAAATAGCAAGGATGTTACTTTGAGGACAAAAGTGCACCTGCTCCAAGCCATACTATTTTCTTTTCTTTTCTTTTTTTAAAATTCTTTTGCAGAGGGGGGAGGTCTCTTACAGCTCTTATAACATTCCAGACATCAATCCTATCAAGCATATTTGTACATATCTTGACATCATCATTTCTCAAACATTTTCTACTTGAGCCCTTGGTAAAAGCTCTTCTTTATTCCCCTCCCTCCCCTTTCCACGCTCATGAATCCTTGATTCATGATACATTGTCATTATTCTTTTACATCTTACACTGTCCATTGTCTCTCTTTATCCACATTTCTGTTATTCATCTCTTTTGGGAGGTGGGGGATGACCTATATATCCAACCCTTTCTCCCCCTCCCCACTCCCCGACCATCCTTTTACCCTCATGATATTGCTACTCACACTACTGTTCCTGAGGGTTTTATCTGTCCTGAATTCCATGTGTTGAGAGCTCTTATCTGTACTAATGTGGGTTCTCCAGTCTAGCCAGATTTGTAAGATAGAACTGGGTCATGGTAGTGGTGGTGGTGGTGGGGAGGATGGGGAGGAAGCATTCAGGAGCTAGGGGAATGGTGCGTGTTTCATCCGTGCTATACTACACCTTGGTTGAATCATCCCTTCCTTATAACCCAGTGGTTCTCAACTTGTGGGTCGTGACCCCTTTGGGGGCTGAGCAACCCTTTTACAGGGGTTGCCCAATTCATAACATTGCCAAAATTACAATTATGAAGTAGTAATGAAAATAATTTTATGGTTTGGGGGGTCAACACAACAGGAGGAACTGTATTAAAGGGTCGCAGTATTAAGAAAGTTAAGAACCACTGTTGTAACCCTTCTGTGAGGGTGTGTGGCAGTTACATAATCTACTGTCAACTTTCAAAGGAGTGAAGTCTAGCCTGTCAATCAGGTGATAGCCAATGAGGCCTCCTCCTGAGGATTCTGGGAACTCTGGTATTTCTCCCTGGAGACGGGAGACACTCTCTGCCTCCATCTTGCTGTGAAGCCACATGGAGCTACACTGATGCAGTCAGAGCCCTGGAACTGGAGGAACCACGTAAAGATCCATGCCAGTGCTGAGATGCTTCCAACACCACTGAATCCACAAGACTTTCTACCCACTGGCCTATGATCTTTCTGCATTCAGTGTCATTGCATGGCTCTGTGAGTCTAAAGAGGAATTTATGGACTAGTATAGACATAAGGGGTAATATCAGACTTATGGACTTGATCTGGACTGGGCTGGGATGTTTTCTTAATATAAAATTCTGTCTTACACACATATGACTGTCTATGAATTTGTTTCTCTAGTCAATCCAGACTAACCACGGGGGATATCCAATTGTCTACAGATGGACTTTGGGTCTCTACTCTAAACCTCCTCATTTGCATCAATATAGTTGTTTGTTTCGGGTCTTTTGATACCTGATACACAGGCTGGTGTGCTTCTTCCATGGGGGCTTATTTGCTTTTCTGATGGATAGCTGCTTGTTTAACTTCAAGCCTTTAAGACCCCAGATGCTATATATTTTGATAGCTGGACACCATCCACTCTCTTCACCACATTTTCTTATGCCCCCATTTTGTCTTCAGTGATCATGTCAGAAAGGTGAATATCAAAGAGTGCCAGGTTATTAGAACAAAGTGTTCTTGTGTTAAGGGAGGCCTTGAGTAAGAGGTCTGAAATCTATCTGCTATCTTAATACTGAACATGTAAATATATGTACATTGGTCGCTATCCCTTTCATTATAAATTAGTATATTTACATGTATACATGCTTATAGCTATACCTCTATGACTAGCTTTTGTCTCCTATTTCTTTCCATTTTCAATTGTCTCATGCATGTGAAAGTTAGACATTACATAAAGAAGATTGGTGATGCATTTGAATTGTGGTGCTGGTGAAAAATATGGAAATACCGTTGAATTCCAAAAGAACAAACAAATCTGCCTTGGAAAAAGTCCTGCTGGAATGCTCCTCGGAGACAATGATGATGAGACTTAGACTCTTGTACCTTCGACTTGTTGTCAAGGGAGACCCTCCCTTGGAGAAGGACATAATGCTTGGTACAATGGAGGGGTAATGAAAAAAGTGGAAAACCTTAAATAAGATGGTTTAGTACCATTGTTGCACTGAAGGGGTCAAACATAAGAACAAATGTGGGGATGGCCCAGGACCGGGTAGTCTTTTGTTCTGCTGTTCACGTGGTTGCTATGCGTAGGAACCACCTTGATGGCAGTACCAACAACAGGGCAATGCTAGCCCCTGGTAAACAGGAGAAAGACATGTCTTCGTTATTATTGTTTCAGGTAGAAATAAAATTGTATATTGTCTAGGATAGTAAGTTAAAAATATTCCTTCATAATGTTTTCTGTGTTTTATAAGCATACAATTCATACACATTATGACTTAGCTGAAGTAGTAAACTTGATAGACAAGTCATCTTGACTCATTTCTCTTTTTAGGATACATTTAATAGCTTAAGCTCTATCTTCTGTATAATCACTTCTTGGTTATATAGTATACATTTTTAACAGTTTTATTGGCACATAATTCACATATCATACAATTCAGTAGTTCATCCACATGCAGATGAGTTGTACAATCATCCCAACAATCAATTTGAGTATGTTTTCTTCATTCTTATACTCATTATTTTTACCTCCCCAATAACAAAATAAAACATAAAAACTTCAATTTAAAAGAAAGCATAAAACATAAAACAAATAGAGAAGCTAAAATGCATTAAATCATAAGATGTTAAATTTTAACCTAACTGTGTCTGCAATAGTGAAAGCTGCATAACAGCAAGGCTATTCACATCCCTGGTTTTGATCAGAGGGGATTCACTACAGGTTTAGTCACTTTAAAAAAAACCACTTTTATTGGAGGTTTTTACATGTCTTATCACAATCCATACATTCATCCA
>NW_022109767.1:16328298-16335598 GCF_000313985.2 Echinops telfairi
ATATAGATATAAGTACATAGTTCTATTAACCTCTCATTATATATATATACATACGTACATGCCTATATTTAGGCCTCTATAAATGTCCTTTGCCTCCTGGTTCTTTCCTCTATTTTCTTTTTACTTTCCTCTTGTCCCACCATCATGTTCGGCCTTCATTTATGTTTAGTAATTCCTTGCTGCTACATTGCCCTTAATTAAGCCCCACTAGGCATCCTATGACCTTCCTTTCATTATTTTAGTTCACTCGTTGTTTCCTTGTCCTTGGGGTTTTTAATGAAACAATTTTAAAATGAGTCAAAACTCACTGCCATCTCTGACTCATAGTGACCCTATAAGATAGGGTACAGCTGCCTCCCATGAGTTTGAGACTGTAACTCTCTATGGGAGTAGAAGCCTAGTCTTTTTCCCATGGAGCACCTGATGGTTTCGAACTGCTGACCTTATGATTAGCAGCCAACACATAACCACAATGCCACTAGGGGTCCTAGAAAATAGGTCAAAAGGTAGATAAAATTATAAGATATTACATTAAAATCTAACTACATCTTCAAGATATTGACTTTACAATACACTCTGTCTGATAGCATGGCCATTCTCATCTCTCAACTAGGATCAGGAAGCACTCACCAGAGGTTTAATACATGTGTTGACCCTGAAAATGGATTTTGGGCTTCCACTGTCATCCATAGCCTTCTGTAGACCAGGTACTTACAATTTAAGCTCTGATACCATTTCTTTCTTTGGGTTTAGATATTATTACTTACAATCCTTCCTGACAAGGAGGTACCCTCCAAACACCGGAAAATTTTTTTTCCAAAGCTATGTATTTAATTGTTTTTTGTTTTGTTTTTTTAACACAACAACCATATCACCTTCAAAGTACTCTCCATTACACTAAATACATTTTTCAAATCTGCAATTCCATTCTTGGGAACATTTTTCAAGCATATCTGTCTGGATGGCTGACAGTACCCCCCCCCCTCTTTATTTCCCACTTCTTCCACATCTTTAAATCCCTCTCTTCTTCATTCACGAAAACAAAAAGAAGTCACACAGAGCAAGGTCAGGTGAGTAAGGTGGTGGGGCAAGAAAGTCATGCTGTGTTTTGCGAAAAACTGGTGCACTGAGATGGCTATGTGAACAGATGCATTGTCGTGGTGGTAAACCCAGTCCCCAGTCTGCCCCAAATCGGGCCTTTTTTGTTGAGTTATGCAATCTTTTCAGAATCTCTAAAGAGAAAGCTTGATTAACAGTCTGACCTGGTGTCACTACAAATACACTACAAGTTGATCTTTTCTTCTATTCAGGAAGTTGCAGCACATCCAGAATGAAGTTTGCCATCAATCAACATTTCACCTTTTTTGAAATGAGAAAACCACTCTTACACTTGAGTTTTCCCCATAGCACTGTCCTTGAAAACTGTGTTCAACATCGCAACAGTTTCTGTGGCATTTTCTTGAGCAAGAAACACAATTTCACAACTGCACGCTGTTCTCTTAAGTTGGCTATCACAAAAGATGAGGTTTGAGCAAACTGCTTTTATGAAAAAGTTCATTGTGACCAGAGAGAACCTTTGGTCACGCCAGGCCAGTGGGTGCACTATCTCAGAGCAAGTTGCTTGATGTTCACCTAGCAGGAAAAATATGTACCATGAAAGTTCCACCCAGTGGAGCTTTTCTGGTTTGGGGGGGTACCCCCTCCTATGGTGGTATGCTTCTTCCATGTGGACTTACTTGATGCTCCACTTACACGGCTACTTGTTTGAAGACAAGTCTGTGAGACCCCAGACACTATTCCTTCTGATGGCCAGTCTTCTTCTAGTTTCTTCACTACCGTTTGCTATAGCACCAGTATCTCCAGTGATCTCTTAAATCTTATACTACGACTTTAAAGGATTGAATGCCAGCCAGTTCTTTTTGCTGCGGTGACTCTCTGTGTCACTTGAATCTTCTATTGATTCTTCCTGCATAGCTAAATTTTTTTCTATAGAATCAGTATTGCAAGTCAACTTTTGAATTTTTCTGTAGATCTTTGAGCCTAAAAGTGCTGAGTATGCTCTTCTGTTTTGGTTTAAAGTCCAGGTCTTGTCCCTTTTCATTATAATACTTTGTTTGTCTTCTCAAGCTGCCCGTTGGGATTTTCAGTTCCGGTCTTTTACTTCATTTCTTCCATTAGCTTTGGCCACTGTAATCAGGAGGAACTTCCAGAATCTCTTTAACTTCCACTCTGATCTTTTCTTTCTCCCTGTATTTTTAAAGACCTTTTGCTTTCTTCATTTATAATGTCCTTGATGTCATTCCACAGCTTGTCAAGTTTTCTGTCATTAGTGTTCAATGGGTCAAATCTATTCTTGAGATGGTCTCAAAATTCAGTTGGGATAGACTCAAGGTCATATTTTGACTGTCATGAACTTGTTTAAATTTTCCTCATCTTCCATGTAAACTTCCGTATGAGAAATTGGTGGTCTAATTCTGACTGGTTTCATTTTGAGTTTGGGCTCACACACAGGATCTATTCAAGATATAGTTAATTTTATTTCTGTATATTCCATCTGGCATGTCCATGTGTTGCTGTGGATGTTACTGTGAAAAGATAACTACAATGAAGTCATTGGTCTTGCAAAATTCCATCACGAAGTTTCCATTTCTGTATCTATCACTAATGCCATACTTTCCAATTAGTGTTCCTTTCTCTTTGTTTTAAACTTTTTCACTCTAATTCACAATAATAATTACAGAAAAAATGCATGTATAATCATATTTTCCTGACATTATAAAAAGTCCTATAATAAATAACATTTAAATGAACATGGATTATTTAGTTGGATGTAAAATCAATAAATATAAATATAATTAATAATTTATTTTTCAAGAAACAATCTGCTTTTATCATAACCATCCATTGCTACATGCTTTTAAGTGTGTTTTAAAAATGTGTTATGCTGAAATTATTTCTATTTCACAAATTCATCTGTGTCAGGCACCTGAATCAGATTAGCAATTACAATTCATGTAAAGCACATTTATATCACTAGCCATGGCAATTTCTCTTTGAGAAAAATAGTTTTGTCTCTTCCTGAGGGAACTGTGTAATATAAAAGAATCCCCATAAAAATGTGTATCAACAATTGTTTCTTGATTACATTGTCATACATCATAGTTCTATGGTTTAAAGTTTTCATGCTTGCTTTCAAAACACTGGTTTTTGAGCACTTCTATATCAATTGCTGAAAATGTAATGTCCTGAAACATGACAGGCAGATATAAACTGAGATGAATATTTCTTTACTAGAATTAGTGCAAGTGAGTCCAGCCCTTCCATTATTTTTAGTGTAGTTTCACGGACTATTGTCACCATCTTCAAATAAAATATGTTCTGAGTACTTTTAAAGATTAATAGTTCAGAAATATGTTGTGCCACAACAAGATGAAAAGTGAATAAAGGCTGATGCCAGAACTTACTTTTTGTATTCTGAGATATAAAAAACATAAAAGACTGAGTATCAGTCACAAGAGCCTTGATCTAGCAATGAGACAGAAACTATTATCAATATACTGAATACAAAGCAAATTTATAATACCTATTTCAGATACTCAAATTTAGATTTAATTATATTGAATGCACTAAGACTATACACACATGGCAAAATCATATCTGCGTCAAAGAGAGTCCCTGGTAGGGTACTCTTTTTAATTTCTGAGTGCGTTCATAGCTATTGGCTATGAAAAATAATAGGCATACCCCAAAGTATGGACATTATCATTTAAGAGCAATAAAGATAGCCATATGTCAACATTGTTCCTTCCTTCTAAAGCACAGTGCCCCACTTTTTAATGTTTATGTGGTAGATTCAATACCACGAGTCATTTGGCTGATACCCACAGTTTTGTGTCTTTTCCTAGTGGAACAGATGCTTCCAAAGGAAGAAAACATCATTGGCTTCATTTTAAAATTTACTATATGTCATACACCATAACAACCTGTAGCCGTGGGTCTCAACCTGAGAGTCATGGCCCCTTTGGGGATCGAGCGACCCTTTCACAGGGGTCGCCCGATTCATAACAGTAGAAAAATTACAGTTATGCAGTAACAAGGAATATAATGTTATGGTTGGGGGTCACCACAACATGAGGAACTGTATGAAAGGGTCACAGCATTAGGAAGGTTGAGAACCACTGCTCTATAGGGATGTTACCTATATAAGGGAAATAAATTTATTGGCGAATGAACTGTCTTCACTAGAGAAGATATATTTAATAAAAAATAAAGAAAGATGATATGAGTAAATCATTAAACACACCATATGCTTTTTATGCCTAGGTTTCTAGTATTTATCCAAAGGAGTTCTGATGGTGCATTTGTTACATATTGTGTTGCTAATCATGAGGTTGGCAGTTGGAAATCACCAGCTGCTCCTTGAGAGGAAGATGAGACTTTCTACTCCTGTAAAGATTTACAGTCTCAGAAACCCACAGGGACCATTCTCCTCTGTCCTATAGGGTCACAATAAGTAAGAATTGACTCAATGGTAGTGAGTTGAGTATCCATTTTATTATTAATTAGGCTTTTGAGTAACCATCACATGTCTGATATTAATCATTATGCTGATAGTCTTAATTTCTTTTAATATTAGGGAAAAAATCAGAAGATATCAAGCAATATCAAAGACAAAGGAATTAAATGCGAATAGAACTTGAAAAACTATGGGTTTTAATACCCCACATTGTTTTAAAAATTCTTGGAAGTGTGACTTTATATATGTGTGTGTACATAATATATACATATAGATGATACTTTTGCTTATTCATATTGACTTTTTCTGTGAAGCAAACATTTTAATCTTTAATGATAAAAAATGGTTACAAAGCACTTACTTAAAATAAATAATGCAGTTATCACTTGATTTCAAACAATATGGTTCTAGAGTTCTAAAAACAATTTTTGTTATAGAGTCAATTACAACGTGTGGTAATCCTATGTGTTGAAGTTACTAATAAATGGACGCCTTCATATATAGTTGTAAGAATTATATTAAATTCTACTATAATTAAAATCAGACGAAATCAAGCAATACATAAAAGCACCAATCTATGCAATTTCAAGTCTCAAACAGAAAGAAACTCTCAGTGGTCTCCAAAGCGCACATCCTTGCACAAGTGGGAGCAGTAATAAAATGTAGGTTATAGTAGAAATATGCTTGTGCTGTTAAGTGTTAAAGTATTGAAGAGTCAGGCCATCCCTTTGAGGACTTAGGTGTTTCTCACACAAGCCATGATATTGTCCTTCAGCTCATCTGCACGTGAAAGTTGGCCAGTGAGTAAGAGAGAACAAAGTGGGATCGAGACGTTTGAGTAACGGTGCTGGTAAAGACTACTGAAAGGATCACGGACTCCCAGGATAACACACAAACTGTCCTGGAAGAAGTACAGCCAGAAGGTTCCTTAGAAACAAGAATGGTGAGGCAGTATCTCATGAACTTTAGGAGACACTACTACCCTGTTTCCCCAAAAGTAAGACAGTGTCTTATATTCATTTTTGCTCCCAAAGATGCGCTAGGCCTTATTTTCAGGGGATGTCTTATTTTTCCATCAAGAAGAATACGGTACACCTTTATGGTTTATTGTTTTATTAAAAGAGACCTCGCACTTCCTGTCTGCTCCAGCTGCGCTGCGGCCAACAGTGAGCTGAGTGACGGCGCCTGCCGCTACGGTCCAGAGTCCAGAATTACGATAGCTTCGGGGGGCCTTATATTCGGGGAGGTCTTATTTTCTGGGGGATGTCATATTTCAGCGAGTGGCAAAACTGTAAGTAGGTCTTATTTTCGGGGGATGTCTTACTTTCGGGGAAGCAGGGTAGCTGGGAAAGGGAAGTAGGAAAAATAGAAGGGCAGTGAGAAAGAAGAGAACGTTCGGACTGCCTCAGTGACTCCAATACTGGGCGCAAACATAGTAACACTCGCGACGTTGGTGTCGGCTTAGGCAAGGTTTTGTTTGGTAATACGTATGGCCATATGAGTCAGAATGAGTTGAGGTACCTGACAGCCGCAACACGTTATCAATAATCACTATTCAGAAATATCTCCTTATGTGCCTACGTTCCACAGTTTTGTTTTTGTTATTTCGTTTTTCCTGCTCAATTGTCTAACCCCTGAAATACATGGTTTACATTTTTGCCCATGCAAGCTTCCTTTGCACTTTGCTAACCTCCCTAGGAAGTCTCCTATTTTAGAGTTAAAATTCTTGTGCCCCGGGAATTTCCTCATTTCTTGAAAAAACCATGGCAATTGTTCAGCATATACAGATTTGGGGGAAAAGTACCCAAAATTCTACAGAACAAACACAGCAGTTTGAGAGAGTCAAAATGGCACAGCAGTCTCAAAGCTAAAGAAACATTGTATTAATTATTTATTCTAAAATGTGCTATTTTGTTCTTTTAATTTTGACAATTTTGTAAAAAGTTGCCTTTTAAAACACTATAAAATATTGCTTGTGAATAAAAATAATTATTGGTCATTCTATGACATTGTCCCCTCCGAGCTCCCTAAGGTCTTAGAAAAAGGAATCTTGCAGGATCATATTCACACCTGCTCAAAAGTATCCCCAATACAGGAATGCCCTCAAACCAGTCCCGGCCAGTTTTCTAAGAGAAAGTGATAGTTGTATTTTAGAGAACCGCTTTTGGAAAAATAATTGTATTTCTTTATAACCTTAGAACTTAGTAAGAAAAATGTGTAGCTATTATAACTTGTATCAACTGAAGCACTGAATTTCATCATTTACTTGCTCAGGAGAGCGTATGAATTCACAGGCAATATCCCTACATAGAAAACATATTCTAACTACCATTTAAAGATACTTAGTCACTAAGCCACTGGAAAAACTGAAAATTATACATTAGTGTTTAATTGGAGTTACAGTACATCTTTTCATTCAGGTTATGACCTCTTTTTTTCCAGTTGGAAGGAAGTTTCCAAGTGCATCATTGATTTTTCATACATTTCAAATAGTCTGTACATGAGCTAACAGAAAAATAAAGTGTTTGCTCTAAAATCCATTTTGGATCTAAGTTTAGTTGCTAGTGTCCCATTACAGAGTCTTTCCTGCTAAAACAGACTACATCAAACCTAGAGTACACAACAATTAAGAAAAAGTTAGGAGGGAACCGATTACAAGGGACTATATGTGACCTCCTCCCTGGGGGACGGACAACCGAAAAGTGGGTGAGGGGAGACGTCGGACAGGGCAAGATATGACAAAATAACAATTAATAAACTATCAAGGGCTCATGAGGGAGGGGG
>NW_022109767.1:16336170-16360423 GCF_000313985.2 Echinops telfairi
TTTATAAATTATTATTTTGTCATATCTTACACTGTCCGACATCTCCCTTCACCCACTTTTCTGTTGTCCATCCCCCAGGGAGGAGGTTCCCCCTTTCCACCCCACCCTCCCTGCACCCTCCCGGTCTCTCCATTCTCTCACTGGTCCCGAAGCTGGGAGCTGCTGCAGCTCTGCAGCGGGAAGGCGTTTTCCACTCCCGTAAACAGTCAGGGAACCGCCGAGGGGGTTGCTATGATTCAGCATTGACTGGGGCAGTGATTTTGGTTTGGGGATCAAAAGGAGCTCCAGTGACATAGTGAGTTACATATTTGGCTGCTAGCCACAAGGTTGATGGTTCAAACCCACCCGCTGTTCCATGGAAGAAAGATGGGCTTTCCTCCTGTAAACATTTACAGCCCCGGGAAACTGCTGGTGCAATTTTAGTCTGTTCTGTAGGGTCGCTGAGAGTTGGAATGGATTGGCTGGCAGGGAGTTTGCCTTTTCTTTTCTTTCTTTCTTTTTTTTTGTTGTTAAATTAATAAAATATTTTTCTAAACTATGAGGCGCCCTGGTGGCAATAATGGGTTATGTGCAGGCCGGCTGACCCTTCTGGAGGAGAAAGCGGAATCTTTCTACGCTCATGAAGTATGAATCTGAGAACCCACAGGGGCGCTTCTGTCCTGCAGGGTCGCTATAGGTCCGAACTGACTTGAAGGCAGTGAATTGGCTTTCTTTTTTTTTAAAGATAATATGTTTCACCCGGACTTTGGCTTGAACTTTCTCAGAATAGTCCCCGCGGGCAATGGATATTTAGGTAGTCTCTTTTTAGGAAAATTTCCCTGTCTGTGTTTATTGGTAAAATTCCCTCGCCAAAATTTTTAAACACCTCTGATAATTTTACTAAATTTCATTTAAGATTTTCTTTTTTAAGGGGACACAATTTTATTTTAATTATATTAATTGACCCATTGAAAACGTCTTCTGGATAATGCTTTATTTTTAAAACCTGATTTAACATGAGTGGTCTACTGATTAACCTTATCATTCTTGCTGTTTTTCAAAAGTACTGGTTCATTGCAACCCACGTAGAGTTGCCCATTACAAAGAACAAGTTGATAACATGTAGATAATTACATAGACTGTTTGGTCTGATGGCTTTTGAGTTTTGTGTATGTTGAAAACTACTGATTATTTTGATATGAACATACATCAAGTTTCTCATGATTGTATTACCTAAGAGGCTATAGTTACAAATGTCAGTGGATTTAGAGAATCATTATTTCTTTGATCCCCAAAGTGAATTTTTATGCCTTATCAAGCACTTCTTTCAAATGAGCATAGTTCTCCAGTTTTAAAACATTTCTTTCGTATCGTCCATTTTTTGCAGATCGTTGAGTCAACTCAAATGCATGGCAACAAAACTTCATGTGTAGAGAGAAGACATCTGCCAGACTGCTTTTCCAGAATGTGAACTTGAAACAGATGACAATACTTATGTTTTGAGACAGTACTGGGTGAGTTAAAAGTGACAACCTTTGGCTTGGAAGTCAAGTGCTTACACAAATTGCAAAAAATGTGCTTCCATTAATTTAGATGAGTGAATCTTGCTAATAAATGACAATAAGACTAGACTAGAACAAACCAGTTTCATTGGCTTAATACAAAACAACAGTTAGTATCAAGTTATCAGTTAAGATATCAGTCAAATATGAAGTATTTCTGTGACATCATTTTTTAAATACTTTTCTTTGCAAATAATCTAGACAGCCAATAAAATTTCTTTGACATTGCCTATAACTTCATTGTGATATTAAGTAAATTTCCATGATTTTTGGTCCCGCCTGTCTTTCAAGGATATACATAAATAACTCTATCAAATTTTTCTAAGCTCACACATGAGAACAAACTGTTTAGTAAACTATACATGATTATAGACTATTATGACCTTAGTGCTAGACAGTTCTACTAAGAAGATAGATAATTTAACGTTATGCACTTTACTTAAAATGTAATCATTTTCAGGAAGCAATGATATTTTCTAATTTGTTTCTAATATATACTAACATATCTTTGCTCTAAATTAAAATCATAATCTTAATTTGAAATAATCTTAATCCTTAGATTAATCTTAGTAAAAGGCTCATTGTCTTTTAAAGACTAGTTTAATAATGTCAATGTAATTTCAGTCTTCCTCCTATATATCTGTACAAATAAGCAGAAAGCTCAATTTTGTCAACTTTCATATTCCAGTAACAGAACAGTTTCACCACCCTGTCAAGGAAACAGCATCAAGGGGTTGTTCACACATTTGTTATCAGATGTTTTACAAAGTTTAATTATATTGCCAAAGTTAATTATATGTTTTTTGGAAATAATGGCCTAGAAAACTATATAGAACAGTAATGCACATGATAAAATATTATTCTCAATTAAAAATTCAGTATTTTGAATCTATCTTCGAGATTTTTTCCCCTCATGGCAAATAGTCAATAAAGTAAACAACTTTATTTGTGGTAGTTATTAGAATGTTTTGAAGTGTTTGATTTTTAACACATATTAAGAGTTTGTATACATACTACAGCGCTTCTTTAGAGTGCGTCTTTTTCTTTCAATTAGAATAGTAAGTTTATAAATGTAAAAATTCCAGAAGATAGAATATAAACATATCATTCAACCTCATAAATTGAAATGATAAATTTCCCTAAGTATATTATTTTTTTGTTTTGTTTTTTTTGTGGGTTTTTTTGCCCCGCCCCCCAAGTATATTATTTTTAATAGTCTTGTAATTTTTGTGTGACAGTTAAGCTGTTTTGGCAGTTACATAATCTGTCAACTTGTGAAGGGGTGGAGTCTAGCCTGTCAATTAGGTTATAGCCAATGAGGAATCTGTGTGGGCATGACCTTCTCCTGAAGATTCTGGGAACCCCTGTCTTCTGCCCTGGAGGTGGGAGAGACACTCCCTGCTTCATCTTCCTGGTGACAAGGCACATGGAGCTATGCTAGATCCCTGGAGTTAGCTGGGAGAGTCTCATGGAGACCCCTGCCAGTGTTGAGATATCTCCACTGCTACTGTATCCATAAGATCTTTCACCCACTGGCCTGTGATCTTCCTGCATTTGGCATTATTGCATGTGTTTCTTGAGTCTGAAGAGGAATTTATATATTGATATAGGACATAGCGGCTAATATCAGACTTATGGACTTGATCTGGACTGGGCTGGGATGTTTTCTTAATATGCAATTATTCTTTATATAAAGCTCTTTCTTATAGACATATGAATGTCTTTGAATTTGTTTCTTTAGTCAACCCAGACTAACGCAGCTCTTTTGTTCAAATGAAAACTACACTAGTTGATTATTATCTTTTATAAGAAAAATAATTTTAGATGGCATGCTTCATATTAAAGTTTCTAATGTTAATATTATCTCAGAAATAAATAATTATGTAATAGAGAACATAAGTGAAATAGATTGTATGTATTATCCTGTTATAATCTAAAGACTCATTGAATAAAGTAAGTAGATATTAAAGTAACTATAATGTCTCACTCCCAATATATAATGAAAAATATTACATTGTACATTCAAGGAACCCAATTAAAATTTAGTAGAACAATTTCAGAGTTCTGCATTTAGATCTATTTCTGTTTGGTGTTATTGAATTGGTTCTAACTCACAGCATCTTATGTACAGCAGAATCAGAAACTGCCCATGCTGAAAGATCCTGAAACTTGTTGCTGTATTCGAGCTCCTTGTTGCAGCCACTGTATCCAGTCACATCATGAGGGTTTTGGGGGTTTTTCTGTCCTTTTGATTTCCCCACTCTCTCATCTTTCAAGCATGATTTTCTTTTCTGGAAATTGGTTCTTCCTGGTGACATGTCCAAAATACACATTTCTCACCATTTTGTCTTCTAAGGAGCTTTCTAATTGCTTTTCCCAAGACAGATGTGTTCCTCCTTCTGGAAGTCTATGCGATATTTTATACCTCTACCAACACCAAAGTTCAAAGGCATTAACTTTTCTCTGGTCTTTCTTACTCATTCTCCAGCATTCCCATGCACATGAGGTAATTGAAAATATCGTGGCTTTAGCTCTCACATTTTAAAGAGCATTCAGATACATAATGGTAAAGATACTGAAATGTGAAACAAAAGAAAATATTGAGAGCAGCAAGAAAAAAAAGACACATTGCACAAAAAATGACCTCTAGCAAAATTAGTATCTAACTTCTCATCACAAACAATGAGAGCCAGAAGACAGTGGTTTGGCATAGAAGAGTTAAAAGGACAAAAAATAAAAAATAAAGATAAACAAAAGGCTTACACTTAATTCTAGGCCCAAACTAATAATATGGCCCTGTTAGATGCTCACCCTCATGAAAAAAATCAATGAAAATATAGGTACTAGAGTAAAATGTGGTAGAGAAAACAGACGGTGCCCAGGTATCAGAAAGAAAAGAGTGTGGAGTCTTAAAGATCTGTCTTCAAACAAGCAGCCATCTGAGTGAGGCGTCAACTAAGTTTACATGGAAGAATCATACTGCCTGTGTGATCCCAGGATTGTAAATAATACAATCCGAATCCAAAGGAGGAATGGTTTCAGATCTTAAATTGTGAACACCTGGGTTGCACAAGGCTTTGGATAACAGTGGAAGCTCCAAATCCATTTGCAGTGTCCCCACATGGAGTAAGCCTCTGGTGAATCCCCTTTGACCATAGTCTAGTGATGTGAATAACCTTGCTATCAGACACAAAGCATTGTAAAGTCCACAAGGGCAGATGTAGTTAACATGAAATACTTTATCATTTGATCTCTCATTTGACCCATTCAAAAGTTGATGATGTTTTTAGTATTTTCAGTGTTTTTTTTTTTATTATTGAGGTTTTTGCATTTTTTTCTCTCGTTGTTGTTGGTGGTTTTTATTTGCTTTCTTGCCTCCTGACTGTGTTTTGTATAATTCTCTGTGTATGAAATCCAAGGGTAAGTAGATCTACATAGACTGTAACTGACTGATTGTTGCCTAGGGGCATGGTAGGGCGGATGGGGAGAAAAGGTGAACTAGCAACAAAAAGTATGAGAAGAAGATGTTCTGAAATGGATTGTGATGATAATTGCACAAATCTTCTTAATATGATTGAATGATTAAATGGGATGGCATATGAAATATATGCCAATTAAACTATTTTTAAAGTTGGTTTGTTTTTTTTAAAGAATGTTATATCCAGCAATGAGACATTTCAAAACTAAGAAGTAAACATATTTCAAGGTAAATTAAAGTAGAGATAATTTGTTGCCAGAAAATTTTTAAAAAATAATTTTCTTTTAAAATATCCAAGAAATGTCTTAATTGTAACAATAGATTAAAGATATATATATACACATAAATATAAAACAGAAATAATGACAATAGCATATTTATAGAACATAAATACATATTTATCCTTAAATACCATTTAATGAGCATTTGTATAAAACAATAAATATATATTTGGATTGTTAGGGATATAGTATTGAAAGATATATGACAATCACAACCCAAGTGCGATAGGTAGGAGAAAAACTATGTTTCCAGGAGAAAATTCAATTAATATTTTAGCATAAATAGGCAAGTCAAATGAAAATCAGATAAGAAAATTAATATAACAAACTAAAATTTATAAATATAGACCTCTTTATTCTTCAAACTTCCTTAATTTATGTTATATAAAATTATAACAATGCATTATTATTTTACCTTACAATTTTAAACTATATTTTAATTTTATTTTTTGTATATCTATATACAAATTGTATATCTATATACACTTTTAAATTATATCTATTTTACAGTTTTAAACATTGTTTTTTATGCAACAATAATAACACCAGGAATGATGAAGTTATAATCAAGTTATATAGAAAATATTATTCCTTTATATTTGTAGAATTAAGTTAATATAAATTTGAATCAGAATCTGATGTTGTAATCCTTAAGGCTAGCACTGCCAATAAGCAACTAAAAAATAAAATAAATTATTGAGTAATTAAACTGAAGTTACCTTTCAGGATTGTGGTAATAACAATATTTTTAGAAGCATTAATAATAGACTCTACCAAAGAACTGGAGATTAAACATTTCCAACTTTTCCAGTATGCTATTCTGTTTCTTTTCTCCCCTGTACCTGCCTTGATCCCACCACTTTTCCATTAGTTTGTCTTACTGTGGCGGCTGTGTCCTGCTGTAATGCTGGAAGCTATGTCACTGGCATTGCAAATGCGAGCTGGGTTACTCAGAGTAACAGGTTTCAGGAGAGCTTCTGGACTTATAGAACAGAGAGTGAAGTAGGATTTGGCTCACCACAAATAAAATGCTGCTTAAGATCATCCAACAACGGTTGCAACAGCATATTGTCAGAGAACTGCCAAAAGTTCAGGAAGGACTCAGAAGAGGACTGTGAAAAAGGGATATCATTGTTGCTATCAGATGGATCTTGGTTCAGAAGCGAGAATAATGGAAACATGTTTGTGTTACATTGACTATGCAAAGGCATTCCACGGAGTGGACCAAATACACTGTGGATAACCAAGAGAATAACAGGATTTCTAGAACACTTTCATTGTTCTCATGAGGAAATTTTACTTTACGTGGGTCAAAAATTTGTTGTACTGTCAAACCAAGGGAATACTGCATGGTTTAAAATCAAGAGAGTGGTGCTTCAGGGCTGTATCCTCTCACTATTGTTCAATCTGTATGATGAGTAAATCATCAGAGAATCTGGAATATATGAAGAAGAGTGTGGCATCTTGATTGGAGGAAGGCTTATTAATAACCTACCTTGATGACCTTGCTTGCTGAAAGTGAAGGACAGGGGTAGTAAAAGAACTACTGAATTACAAAATTCAAAGGAACCACATGGAAGACGGTGTCCAGGTAGTAACAAGAGTCTGCAGTGCCCAGTGAGTAGTCACGGGATTTATGGGTGGGAGGGCTGATTCAGCAGATTCCAACATAGCCCTGGTCTTGTAGTCCTCAGAGGACTTTATAGTTCTTCCCCCACGGGCAGCATAGCTATGCTGGCCACAAAGTGAGTCCCCCCCCTGGGATTTCCCTGTACATGAGATCCATGCACCACTTCCCCTATTGTTTCCTAGCTCTGTGGCATGTGCTGGTGCTCCCCGGCTCTCCACAGCCCATAGACTCTGCCCACCCTGTTCCCCTGAGACCCCCAGGCCCCATCCTCACATGTGTCATGTTCACAACATGCTCATGACTGACCTGGAGCTGCTGTTTGACCAGTGTCTACAATTGGCTAATGTGATTGGTTGGCGCACAGGTCCCCTGACTGGATACCTTTTCTGCCACCAATGCCAGCTTTTGCAAGCAGCCTGACTGGCGACTCCACAGCCTGAGTTCAGGTCCCTCAAGCAGCTCCCCTTCCTGCTGCAAATTCTCAGCCTTGCAATGGGCCTGACTGGCATGTTCAAGGACTGGACACAGGGCCACAGAACAGCTCCCTGTACTGCCATGAATTCCAGGCCTTGCAATTGCCCCGACTCGTGCCTGCATGGCCTGAGCATAGTCTCCTGAACAGCTCCATTCCCACTGCAGACCTGCGTGCCAGTCTGCCATGCAAAACCAGCCTGACTGGCAGCCTGCAATGGGCTATGCACAGGACTCCTGATCAGCACCCTTCCTCTCTGTGTACCCTGAATGCCAGGTCTTGCAATCGAATGACCAGTGTCTGTAACCGGCCTGTGCTCAGATCCCCTGGGTGGATTCTACCCCTACCTAGACCAGTGAATGTCAGGGTTGTAATCACCATTCCCAGTGCCACCATGCTGCTGTTGTCCATCGCTTGTGACCAGCTGTCACATGGTCCCCTGAGTTACTCCCTCCCCCACCATGGCCTGTGAAAATTGGACCACCTATGGTGTTTAATCGGCCCTGCCCACTGCCACCCCCACTGCTGAAGACCAGACCAGTGCTGCTGCACACAACCACCGCCTGTAACTGGCCTGTGCACAGATCCCCCTAGTGCAGTATTTCTCAACCTTCCTAATCCTTTAACCCTTTAATACAGTTCCTCATGTTGTGGTGACCCCTCCACCATAAAATTATTTTCATTGCTACTTCAAAACTGTAATTTTGCTACTATTATGAATCGGGTGACTCCTATGAAAGGGTCACATGACCCCTAAGGGGTCATGATTCACAGGTTGAGAACTGCAGCTCCAGTGGCTCCCTACTGTACTGCAGCTTGTGAAAGCCAGTCTGCCTGCTTGGAATTGGCCTGCCCAGTGACACCCTGCTGCTCGCCAGCGACTGTAACCAGTCTGCACACCGCTCCTCTGAGCTGCTCCCTGTACCCCGTGACCTATAAGCGCCAGGCTGCACTACATGTGAATGACCTGTTCAGTGCCTCCCTTGCTGCTCACAACTAGCCTGGCACTGAAACTTCCCACCGGCATCAGTGACAGCCTGCACACAGGTTCCCTGAAGGGATCCCTGCATCCCTTGACCAGTTAGTGGGGTCCCATGATGCGTGTGATTGGTTGGGAAGTGCCACCCTCACTGAGTGCAACTGCCCTGCCCTTGCAGCCTGAAAGCACCACCCATGCTGCCCTCCAGATAGATAATAATGGATGTCTAAGGAGAAAGTTAACCCCAGTGAGACAGAGACACATTTTGAACCAGCAGTGCAGCAGGCACCAGTAGAACTATACGTAGTTGCCTCTAAGAAAGAAAACCAGGTAGTCCCAAGAACTAATCATACTATCCTCTGAGAAATAAAACAGGTCCTGGATTCCTGGAAAGATGGCACCGAGCTCCACTAAAATGCCATAGAGAAAGAAACCCACATCAGCAACCACAACAATAAAGCAAGAGAAAAAAACCTTCAATGTCTGAGGACTCTAGCAATAGACATAGAAAAATCATACTTTGAAACATCAGAAAGAAATCTCCAGAATGCTGCTTGGAGTCACAAAGGATATAAGGGAATCTATCCAGGAAAAGGATGAAATAATAGAGAGGATAGAGTCCATATCCTGAGGGGAAATTCAAGAGTTAAGGGATGAGGCAACAGAATCAAAGAATATGGCAAGAGATCTCACCAACAGGAGGTCTGCTGGAAGAAGCAGAGAATCATATCAGCGACCTTGAAGATATCCAAGCAAAATTAAACAAAAGAAAAAGCAATAAAATAAGATAATCAAACAAGCTGAAGAAAACATGTGAACAGTGAGCAATGCTATGATTAGGAACAATATTCAAATAATTGGGATACTAGAAAAAGACACAACAAAGAAACCAACAGTCAAAATAGTGAGGGAATGCCTGGGAGAAAACTTCCCCAATTTAATGAATGAAAACCAGACAAACATGGAGGACATCAATTAGACTGAACCCAAGAAGAATAAACCAAGGCATGTAGTAGTCAAATCATCCAATGTTGAGAAGGAGAAAATCAAGATCAGTAGAGTAAAAATCTCCATCACCTATAAGACTAATCAGATAAGAATATGCTCAGGCTTATCATCAGAAACCATATAGCAGAGGAGAGAATAGAGTAGCATTTTCTGAAATTTGAAGGAGAATAATGGTAACCCATGAATATTCTATCCTGCCAAACTATCCATCAAAATAGACAGGAGGTAAGCATTTTCCTGGACAAGGAAAAATTTAGAACAACAACGACAAAAACCAGCACTACAAATTTTTTTCTCCAACTCATTTTGGTCTGAAGACCAACATCCACAGAGCACAAACATAAAACCACCACATAGCATAATGCTATCCAGAAGTCAATGCACTGAAAGTAATACCCAAGACATCATTGTACCAACTGTGAAAAGAAGGCAAGAATGAATTCCCCCCACCCACCCACATGCACAACAAACTGCTAAGGAGGGAGGCAGGAAAATATTTAACACAAAGGCATCAGATAACAACAAAGAATCCACATATGGATGTAATGACTGAATATCAATGGTTTGAATTCACCCATTAAAAGACAAAGGTTAGCAGATTGGATTAGGGAAATAAAACCCATCAATCTGTTGTCTTCAAGAGACACATCTTAAGCTCACAGACAAAAACAGGTTGAGGATCAAAGGCTGGTGAGAAGTATACCAAGCTAATGGTAAATTTTTTTTAAAAGTAAGAGTTAAAAATCATAATCTCTGACAAAATCAATCTCAAGATGCAGGACATAGCAAGAGATAAGGATGGGCACTCTATTATGCTTAAAGAATCAGTAGACCAAGAATCAGTGAGCATAATAAACATATATGTGCCTGACAAGAGACCCACAAAATTTGTCAATAAAATCCTTATTAACGTGGAAGACATGGACAAATACTTGGAAAAACAAACCCTCCCTAGATCATCTCATATAGATGTTAAGAACCTGAACAGACCCATAGCGAAAGAAGAAATAGATGAAGTTATAAAGGAACTTATCAACCTAAAAAAGTCCCAGCCTAGATGGCTTCACTGGAGAATTCTACCAAGAATTCAAGGAAGAGCTAACACCGATTCTACACAAGCTCTTCCAGAGCATAGAAAACGATGGCAAACTACCAAACGTATTAAGCTAGTATAACACTGATACCAAAACCAGGCAAGGATTCCACAAGAATAGGAAACTACAGGCTGATGTATCTAATGAACATCGTTGCGAAAATCCTTAACAAAATGTTGGCCAATAGAATACGAAAGACTATAAAACAAATAATTCACCATGACCAAGCGGGAGTCATACTAGGGATGCATGAATGGTTCAGTGGGTGGTGGAAGCATCTCAGCACTGGCCAACGAACAAGACAGAAAATCCAGAAATAAAATCAGCAACATACAGACAACTGATCTTGATAAGAGCCCCAAAAATATCAAATGGAAAGCCGATGCCCTCTTTAACAAAGGGTCCTGGGAAAAACTGGATATCTACCTGTGGAAAAATGAAGCAAGACTCACACTTCACTGCATACACAAGAACAAATTCAAGGTGGATGAATACCTTGAGGTAAAACTCCAAATAACAACTTCCTATCAGAAGCTATTCTTGATGCTGGGAACAGAGATTCCCTGCATTTGTAATGCCTATATATGGGACAAAAACATCATCTAGATAGATTAAGAAGAAAGGTCTGGCAATCTATTTCCAGAAATCAGTCAACGGGAACTTTATGGATCACAGTAACTTCTTTCTGTTGTTCCTGGAGTCACCAGTAATCGGGGCTGATGCTACAACTGAGTAGTAGCAATGTGGGAGCAGGTGATATGTCTCTGATGTATTTCTCCCAGGATCCTTATTAGAAAATGCAGGCTTACAAAAATGACAGAAAAGAAGAGGAAGAAAGAGGAGGATCAGGAAAATAACAACAAAAAGAAGTAACATATTAATACATTGTGTGTAAGAAAGTATAGACCAACTGAGACAGAATTTTCAGTAACTATTTCTGATGACTGTAAATGGATCCAGATGAACATTATTGGTCATTGCAACTTATGGCGTGACTTTGCTTAAAATAGGATGTAAAAGCTGAGTAATTATACCTCCAAAAAGTTGACCAAAAAATAAACTATGAAATCAATCCTAGATGGCAGTAAGAAAGCTACAAAAGCTTACTATAATAGGTCATTTAGGAAGGAGAGTTAACTTTGGTCAGTTTCCTGTAATCACTTTGTCCAGGGACGAGAGTGGCTAGAATATGGCCTGGCCCTCTAAGACACATGATTCCATACTTTATATTACAAGTCACTTGATAAATAACAGCTTTAAATTATTTATACGAAAGATTTCCTCAGTAAATACATATGCATGCTTTGTATTCATTTTCTGAAAATAAAAATATGACTATGTTGTTACCTTACTTCCTAAAAACAGGTACAAATATATTTTTCATATCATTGGACTATATTGTACTCAGATACTTGAAACACCTTCCACTTTAGCTTTGTTCGGTTGAACTTGGTGTTTTCATCTAGAAATCTTACTAGTAGCATAAACATCAAAACCATACTCATCTCTCCATCTTGCTCCATTTCAGTGAAACATAATATGCTTGAAGAGTAAACCGTAAAATGTCTAAACAGCTTTTTTCTTGTGTAATCAAGGGGTGAAGTTGCAAAGAAGGACTGAGAAGTATCCCTAGAAGAGGAGGGCATGGAAGGTCAGTTATAAATCTCTGGAAATTCATGATAATGGCCAAGTTCACCTCATAGGAAGAACTAATGAGAGCTATCGGGGCTTTTTGTGATTGTTTAAAACTAAGATTTTAGACAGAACACAAGTTGATAAAAGCATCCCTCGAAACACAGCAGGTGCTAACAATAGCAACGCAGCAACCAGGCAACGGGCAGTATTGCTTTGTGGGGGGGAATGTGAAAGTGTCGCTAGTATTCAATTAAAATCTTCATTCACACCTGGCAGATAAATAATGAGCCTACTGAGCATTCGCTTTAGAGAAGAAATTCACAATAGATAAAGCATAGCACTAGGGAATTTTTAAAATCATTATTCAAACGCCTGGAATCAAGATACTCTAAAAGAGGTAAATTTGTAATTGGTATTAAGGATATCTTACTCAGAATTTGAGCCAATGTGAGACTATCCCAAACCAAAAAAAAAGTGCTTTACAGATATAACATGTCCATATTTAGTGTGAACTATGATATTATATCTTCTTGGTATCTGTTATAAGTACTGACAAATGAGTAAAAAGGCCTCAGTTCTGTTCAATTAGTATTCTATTTTCCATTGAAGGATATATTAGGGTTTATAACAAGGGCTGAGCCTGTGAATTTTGTAACTGTCTTCGTGTCTCTGAGAGGAAGAGTTATAATGCTAAAATCACATGAATGCTCCCCCCCCCCTTTCCCCCCTCTGGGTTCTCTTGGATTAATTCACTAATAAGCCATGTATTTTCTGAACAAAACAATTTTTTGACAGACAATATTGATTTCTACTGTTTAAGTTCCATACAAATCTAAAGATCTCCAAATGGCTTCTTTCTCTGAGCAGTGGGCTGATCAATAACATATCACAGCCTTCAAGGAGGTTGAAATTTGCAATAAGGACTACATCTGATGGATAGCCAGATGGCGCCAACAATGCTTTCTCCTGTCATATTATAGATGAAACAAGTGTGAAAAGAAAACATTTCCTTAAATTTACTCTGAAATCCTATATACGATATACACTAATCTTCATTATGTGGCAGAAGTTATTAAAGCTGCTTAGCTCTTAGGATGACAATGATTTGAATTTGACTTTAATGTAGAAAACAACTACAGTACCATTTCCATTTAGAATGAATGCAGTTTTAATGAGCTTTAATTTTAGAACATAGTTAGAAGGCACCGTCTGTTTAGAAATCCTGCTGCTTGGATGTGATTTTATTTAAGAAAATCTGCAGTTGCAAATTCTTCAGAATGCAGTCTTGTGAATGTGGCTCTTCCCAAGACCACTTGCTGCTACCAGGAACTTTCATTCACAGAACTTCCTTCTGAATGTGATTGCAGTTCGGAAATCTCAGTCAATTCATTTTAAAACCCCAAATCTTAGGTTCAACACTGCAGCTTTGAATTATCAGTCTATTTTGAAACCAAGAGTCTACGACTGTTAATATGGGAAGCAGTCCAAAGAGGAAAACATAAATAGTCATATGGAAGCACAGAAATTTCAAAATTACCTAAGTTGTTTAATGTCCTGACAAGAAGACAGATGGTATAGTCAACACACACAGGGCCAGATGTCTTTTAGATATCGAATCGCAGTATCCACTACTGGAATTATTACTGTAAATAACTCTCTCTGGAAGTGCACATGCCATTATTTGAAGGAAAATGTTTTTTTAAAGAAGCAAATATAAATATTGGTCACCCCGAATGCAGTAAAAGTAGCATGAAAAGTTAGCAAATGCAAAGAGGAATAAAAGGCAATGAACAATGTCACAAGAATATCACCCTTCCTTTCCAGCAATTGAAACGCACCAGGCTTTACAACATAAAAATCTATGCCACTTTCAATTTGTTGCAATTCCTTCTTAATCAAGTTCAAATAAGCCCCGTTTCAGAAAAATCTCTAGTAATCATCACATTGACACTTCATCTAGACTGAGTGCTAATGAGCCGAGATTCTTCTGCCATAATTTTTACCTAAGAGCACACACTGTCAAAGCCCATCAAAAACAGAGTGCCAGGGACATTTTCAATCTAACAACACTTTTCTCTGCCAGAGCTTCTGTTTTCAAGTGGAGGGGGTTATTTGTTCCTCAATCTCTTTTTCTCTACTCTGTTTCAATTGTTTCCACGACTTGCAGTGAAATGAAGCAAGAATAAACATGCTCCTCTCACCGTTGTTTCGTGTCTTGCTTTATCCATTCCAAAATCAGATAATGTTTATTTCAATCAAGCCCTTTGAAAGTAATGTTCCTACATCAGTCATACGTATTACTGATCTAAGGATAAGTCACACGCAATTTCTTGGATGGGGAGAGGAAAATGTTGTGTTAAAAGAGAAAAGATGTAGGACTTCTAGCATGAAAAATATTTCCTAAAATGTCTAGAAGCTATTGAGCAACTGTACTTCTATAGAAGTATTTTTTTTTTTGCTGTTTTACTGATGTCATACATTATTATGAGAACTATCACTGTTCTCTAACTTTATTAGAACAATCATTGTCATACAATTTTTTCTTCACTATGAGTCCAGGTTGACTCCATGGCTCAGTGAATTTGATTTTTGTTTCTTTCATCTCCTTAGAGCCCTGAGCTTCTCTATTTTATTGGTGAAAATAATCAAGCCTTGTCAGAGAAGGTTCTTGTTATTCTCTATTTATGGTATTCTAATAATTTATCTCATAGAAATCCAAGTAAAAAGAATGGTTAAGTTATATAATCATTACTATCTGAACAACATTTTAAAATGTGAGAGCATTGTCCTGAGTCTGTAAACGTTCCCTTGATGTCGCTTTTCTGTATCTCAGGGTCATCCATCTCTACCCACAGCAATTCTGGACATTTTAAGAAGTGAGATGACGTACCTTCCCTGAGTTCAGATCATATAGGATGGAGAAAAGAGAAAGAACAGTATTTGTCTACTAAGTTCTCTGCAGGCAGATCACAATTGCGCCAGATTTTAGTTATAGAACCTGAACTAACGGGATTCAGTTGTTTCTATATTTTAGAAGTTATATCTATTTAACTTGAATTTTTTGTAGTCATTCTCTTACTTTAGCAGTTGAAAATATCACCAAATATTTAATGTCAAATTATGTAGAAAACTGGTTATTTATCCAAGTCTAGAAAATATGGAAAGGAAATACATCACAAAACAAATTTTCTAAAACTTGCCCAAACCCCCAAATTCCATAAAAGTCAGAGTGAGTTAACATAGATTTTTTAATTATTTCAGACTCTAGTTATAGGAATTATGATTATGTAAAAATTTCCCCTATGTACAATTTCACAAAAGATTTCTTATATCTGCTCCTTCTAGTTCACATCTACCAATTCTCTCTTAAGCTTATTTTAAATGTTTCCTTAAGTCATACTCTGCTCTTCTCAAGAAAATAGCTCAAATTCAACCATTGAATTCACTTCACTCCACGTCACCTCTGGAAAACTACGATCTTTTTTCACTTCGATAATAACTCCTTTAGGATCTTTAACATTTCTATTCATCTACACAACTCTAAATACAAGCATGTCTCCCCAGAGTTTAGGATTTCCAGTTACCCACTCATCAGCAGGGTGCTGACTCAGACTCAACTCTGCCATTGATTCAATGGGCCACAGGGCATGGTAGAACTTTCCCTGTAAGTTTCCTAGACTGTAATGGTATTAGAAATCCCTCATTCTCCCAAAAAGAGGCTAAGGACTCCTTAAGTTATTTCCTCATCCCAAGCATCTCTACTCAAGCATATATTTATATATTAAATTGTCTTCTCACATCTCCAACTGGAGGTATAATAGGAATCTCAGACACTAGTTGGTTGAAGCTAAGATTCCTTGCTGAAGGCCAATGATCTGTGCTTTTCCCTCTAATATTGAAGTGGTAAGAGAGGTATCAGATCAGGGGTTACATCTCCCAGCAGCCCCGCCCCCATATCACTTCTGGCTGGGCTGATGTTACTAAGTCTCAGCCATGGAATATAGATGGAAGCATGCGCTTCCCTTGCAGGCTGAGGAAAGGGGCACAGGATGTGCTTTGCTGATAATCTCTTCTCCACAGGATGTTTACCCTCTCTCCTGGTAGAAGAAAAACAGGGTAACTGAACCACAGCATGGCAGAGAATCAGTGACTCCTAGCCAGTTCACAAGGAGAGTGAACTCCAGAAGAGTGCTGGGGGCATAGCGGTTATATGAGTTGGGATATTTAACTTCAAGAAAAGCAGCTTGAAACGACCAGCCACACCATGAGAGAAAGATGAACAGTCTCAGAAATCCACAAGGCCAATTCCATTCTGTGCTCTATGGTCAAGCAGTGAGTTGGAATTGATTGGTGGCAGGGAGAGAAGGGCTGCTCCATCTGAACATCTACATTGGGTGATGAGTGATAACTTTTTATTTTGTTAAGACAAAATTGTGGAGAAGCTTATTAAAACATCAAAGCAATACTCTAATCTTTAGGTTCTAATACAAGTTAAAAATTAGAATTCCTGCTTTCTTTTCTTACTGCCACCATACACCCCCTACCAAAAAGCAAAAAGGAAAACTCTGATTATTTATCAGTTGCTCTTAAAAAAAACCTTGTAGCCATCTTGAATTCTTACCCACACACTACCTCCGATTGTTTATAAATAATACCATATAAGTATTTAAAATAAACCTGTTCTAAGCATATTGCCATGTCTTTTGATCTGCTCATCATCGTGCCCTATCTAAGCTACTTTAGTTTATTTTCAACTTTGCTTCTTCCACTACAGTTACCAGCATTGGGCAGCCGTATCTGACCTCCTCTGGCTTCTGTATTGGTAGGAGCCAAGGGTCAGACGTGACCTGTCCTTCTTTACCCTATTCTGACACTAACCATTCCCCTATGTTACTGTACACCTATGCTGGGTTCAATAATTTATTGAAATATCGACCCAGAAGTCACACACAGCACTTGAGATTAAGGAGGTTTATCAGAGACGTTAATCTCCCTGCCGTCAATTCAGTGCTGATTCAGAGCGCCCTGTGGCCTTCTGAAACTGTAACTGCTTACGGCAGTAGAAAGCCCACTTTTTATCCTGCAATGCTGCTACGGGTTTTGAACCACCAACCATGTGGATTGCAACCTAACCTTTAGCCACTATACCACCAGTGCTCCTTACTAGGTAAGTTAATAGAGTACCACAAATCAGGATCAGTAACACTAGGGATAAAGTCCACAGCAAAACCTCTCCTCAGTCAGCAATCAAATCTTTCTCTGGTGCTCAGCCTCTCAGTCATGTGGCCTTTGGTCTTCTGCATCAGTGGCCCAGGAACCAAGCCTGCCAGTCACTGTCTCACAGTCCCATAGTCTCACGCCAGTTAAGGAGAAGTTACCCCATAGTTTCCGTGCTGTTCCTCTGAGCCTCCACACCACAGTCTCTGGTGCTTCGGGTGTTAACACTTCTAATCTTAGTGGCTTTCCACGTTAAGCGGAGATTTTAGACGTGCTCTTCCAATGGTCCCCGAGATTTATCTCTGGTTCCAGATGGTTCTTATACATCAATAACTGGCATTGGTGGAATTTCGGTTTTTAGGTTTTAGCCGACGCTACCCCCATGGGAAATAAAGGGTCATATCTTAAGTCACACCGTTTATTTAAAGCAATCTTAACAATGCACACAAAGCAGCAAAGGGTGTGACTTGGTTCACTTTCTCTACTAAGGTCAGGACTTAACCCACCTTAATCCTGTAACAGAGAACTTCCTCCAACATGGATCATAACCAAAGGCATAGAGTTCAGAATTGTAATACTTACATAAGGAATTATGACTAGAAGGGCCATATTACGTCACTGATTCCATCACATCCACACTTGCCCACCTATAGTAAATATTCTAGATATTTAGTGAGTCTTCTCCAAAGCAATTCAAGTATTGCTAGTTGCGTTTTGAGGGATGCTACAGTGATGCGCGTCGTAAAGGCAATTTTTTAGAAAGCATCCTGGAAATCATCACTTAAGGAAGAGAAAGAAGAAAGCAGGATTGAGAAAAGAACGAAGATGAAAAGTACTGTAGCCAGCTTCCCTAAAGAGTGCAGCTAAAATGGTAATGGTCTTGCATAATTTTACCAAATTAAGGCAGAAATACTGAGACATTAACCCACCCAAGTGGCAGACTTCCCCGGGAATGGATCTTGCCGTGGGCAAGACAGCTCTCTTCAGTAAAGGCAATTCTGAAAGACAACTGGTAGCTGAGGGTTTTCTTCTGGCAACATTTCCATCCTCTGAGGGGTTCAGAAGGCGCATCGCAGTGCCCACTGCATCAAAGGATGACCATCTTTCAGTGGTTTAAAGTCCTTCCCAGGGCCATCCAGGCCTCACCAATCTGACTACTGGGTGTTTTTACATCCCTCTGTACAACGCTCCAAATTCACTCAGTCCCACCGCACCGTTGCTCTGCCTTGGGTTTCTCATGCAGTCTTACTCAGGTTTTCCCAGTTGCTTTTCTTCCTGTGTGGAAAGTTCCTTGTCTTTAAATCGAAAGGTTTAGCTCTTTACTTTATTTGAAGGGCTTACATATTTTTCTGTAAATGATCCAATAACAAATATTTACCTGTGTGGGTCTTATTGTCTTTGTCATAACTACTAAATTCTGCTCTTGTAACCCCAAATAACCCTGAAACTGGCTCCAAGTGCATGAATTTTATTTTCAAATACACCAATTGTTTTGGTTGTTAACAAGTCACTTCTTTGATCTCTAATGTCCTCGTTTAAACAAAAATTGGAAAGTGAAAATGGGAAGTCACGTGATAGGAAATTTCAAGGAAATAGCAGTTCTATTCCTCATAAATATATGCATCTCCTTTTACCTGACGATGAAAGGACACTCTTATACACTTCATAACAATGAGATTCAGTGAGTGGTTATTTGGTCATGAACATGCAATACTTTGTTCTTGGTTGTTGGCCATGCTATATCAACACCTCTGAACTAGCACAATCATGATAATTTCTTGGAGATGAAGGAATCTTCTTAATTTTCCCAGGTTGACTGATCTTAGCATAACCCAAGAAATGTGTTAAATTAAACTTAGCACATTTCTATTTTATCCTGTTTATAAGTCATAAGCCCTATTACAAGTAAGTGAACTTTAACACATTCATTCCACAATCTCTGCTTTATTAAAATTTCAAGGGAACAATTTAGAAAGATGCTTACTTTTCATATACCCTAAATCTCACCTTCTAGAAAACCCCCTATCCTTAATCTGTGTATCAAAAGCTTATGCAGCTTCAGTTATAACTTGTCCTCTTCATTATTGTTGCAGTCAAAAGTAAATTTTACCCTCAGTCTAAACGATCTCTATTTCTAAATTACAATCATACTCTCAGCATTCCATTATTTTTTCTTCAGGCTCAATTTCTCTATATATCTATATCTATCTATCCATATAGTGTAGATCTTATCCCATAGTAATATGCTATGAAAATTCACCCCTTTTATATATATCAAGCATACCACGCTTGATTGGTCAGCTTGTCATTTTGTGGTAGCTAGAATGTTGCCATGATGGTATGCCATGGTAGAAGGTATGCCATTGATTTGAGAAAATGCCAGAAGGGTCATCCAAGGTAGGCAGGTTAAACTGGAGCTTGCAGACTAAGATGGATTATGAAGAAAGACTCATTGACCTACTTTTTAATAACAGTCAATAAAAACCCAAAGGTTGCAACAGAATATCATCTGACTCACTGGCCATGAGTCATCAAAAGGGGTCAGTCTCTAGAGTAGGATATCATATTTTGAGTTATAGTCAATTAACCCAGTCCTTCTAACCAGAGTTCTTTATATGTTATGGTTCAGGGCATTCTACGCCTTGAGCTACAGTCTCATTTGAAGGTTATCCTCTAATAAATTGTTAGGCAGGAATGGGGGGAGACTAAGGCCTGACCTTGATGGAGTGTGTCAGTTGAGCCGCAGCCTTTGTTTACCTGATGGCCTCTTTGAGATCTCACTTTAAAACTGGATATGAAGCAGGCCACACTCTGTTTCTCTGATGACACCCTTACAACCTCATTTCAGTTGTGTTTGCTATACAATGCTTTCTTTGGGTAGACAGTGGTCTGACCATAAAGTTCTATAGACATCACTTCCCCTGGAAATCCAGATCACTGTTATCCTGACTGAGCTTTTGTTGAAGCAAGAAGACCTGATGTGGCTTTGGGACACTTTTGGCTTCTAGCTCAGGATCCTGCATGTGGCTGACCCCTGCCTGACCTGACCCTTGGATTTTGGATTTAACAGCACCCACTTTCTGTAGGATGTTGCAGCACATTGCACAATCCCAGCTTGGTGGCTACATAATTTTGTGTCTACTTGAAAATATGAATGTGTAGGGGTGGAGTCTAGCCTGTCAGTCAGGTCATAGCCTGATGGTGCCTCCTTGCAGGCATGACCTTCTCATAAGAGGGTCCTGGGAACCTCCCCACTCTCTTTGCTGTCACCTTCATGCTGGTGAGCTATGCTGAGACCTGCCAGAACCTTGTGATGCTCCCACCGCCTTTGGATCTGCAAGATGTATCAGCCATCAGCGTGTGACTTCCCTGCATTTCGCATCCTTGTATATGCCTGCATGAGTCTGAAGAGGGACTTCTGAACTTGAGTTGGACTGGGTTGGGATGTTTTCCTGCATGAAAAGTTCTTTATAACACTCTCCCAGTGATTTGGAGAATATACTCCAAGGAAGAGCGTGGGGGTGGGGGTCGGGTGAAATGGAATAGAGGAGCATCCTGGAAGAGTTCCACATTTGGGACATCTTCAGTTACTGACTCCTTGGAACAAGTCTGGTTTTAATTCTTACCAAAAAAATACTACTGCAGTTGGTGTCAGAATGATGGGGCTTATTGCACAGCCCCGACTCAATAGAAAGTGTGTTTTTTTGAAACCAGGGATAAAAGGGGAAATGAGAAATTTTTGTTTTCTGCATGGGATAAAGAATACCTATGGATTAAAGCAGCTGTTTTGTTGCAATCCATTGCCTAAGGCAATAGCTCTTCATTGGATACTGAATTAGTGGGTGTAGATTTAAATCCTTTGGAAATGGTTTATTGGATGTTTACAGATATATGAAGTGGTAAGGAAAGTACCAGACATACAATTGCTTGGTTTATGTCATTAATAGTAGCTGCAATGGCAGTGAAAAGTAATTTAGGGGTAAAGCATAGTACTGAATCAAGGTATGACATCCAGTGTAAGTGCAAACTCAGAAAGGAAAAAAATGTGTTAGAACAAGAGAAAGTACTCCTACAACTGCTGGTTACCAAGAAGATAGGCTGGCAGGGGAACAGGGAGAACCGAGAAATGGCTAAAGCCAGGAGCTACTGGTAAAGAAGTTTCCGTTTGTACACTGTGAAACCATTATTATTAAAATGGATAGCGAGAGTGACTCGTTTAGGGACAGTGACTTTGGTTTTACACTGGCTGTAAGCATATGTTTGGGTTGATGCAAGACCCACAGCTCACTCTAGAACAGTAAGGAATGGTAATACTAGATAATGTCACAATTAAAGATAACCAGAGAGGATAGGTAGCCAGGCTGGTGGACTGTAAGCCTGGCTGGTGGACTTACTTGCTGTAAGACTTGTATAAACTACCCCTCTCCCTACTTAAATAATCACTAGGACAATATAGAGGACAATGGTAATGGGATGCCTATGGAAGCAATGCTAGAATGGCTTTATGGTGATCGGGATATGCACTGGGTGTGCACCGTACACAGTTTATGACATACATAGTAGTCAAGGTCGACCCTTCTATATTGGCACCTCATGTACTTTAAAAAGAGAGAAACAATCTGAGACGTGATCTCAAATTTGTTGGCACAGCTTCCCTGCTGGATCTGGTAGATGAAGGAAGTCATTAACAGGAGAGGGGCCATTGGGAAAGAACATCGCAGTAGGAAAGAGGCCTCTAGGTGGCTATTAAAAGGGATGAATATAGTGAGCCATGATGGAGCAGATAGAAAGGTTCTAATACAGCACTATGAGAGATGGACTGATGGAGACTCCTGTGATCTCCCAATACTATGGAGGTCTAAATGAGTGCATTTTAGTCAACGCCAGGAGGTGTACAATGATGAGAATTCCCACCTTGAACCGTATGAACCACATTTATCTAGTTGAGAGCCAAGGCCATTTGCAAATATGTGGGCGAAAGGGTCGGGGACTGGAGAAGAGAACTTCTTGGGACTCCTGTGCACAAGAATCCAGTGAACTTTAACCCTCAAACCTGTCACCAAGGGGATTTGAAGATGCAACAACTGATGGGACTAAGGTGAAACTTTGGATGAGAACTGAAAGCTTTAAACATCTTATTTGAAGTAGTTTCCTTTCCTTTACCTGTATTTATTATTGGCATAAAATATTTTGTCTAATCAGAAACACTCCCTCTACCTGGTCTTGTAAAACTGAAAGGAATTTAAGTCTTCCCTCAGGCTCTTATTGATTGGACATACTCAATGAGAACCATTAGAGCCACCCAGATTGCTCATTTGAAACAGTATAGCATATCTGGCTGACAAAAAGATTTCTGCTTGATTAAAGACCTGCTGAAGGCTAACGTGTTAGTGCCAACGAATTCTCTGTATGAACTGTCTGTATGGCCCAGGGAAAAGGCCAATGGCGACAGACAGTAAATTGTAGATGCCTGAGTAAAGTAGTGCTACCCGGGGCTTCATCTGTTAATGGTATCAGCAATGCAGAAAATAGAGCAGGTGAAACAGAGCAGGTACTCAGTAATTGATCTTACATCCCAATCTCACAGAAGAGTCAGCCATAATTTGCTATCACATGGGAAAGATCACAATATACTTTCATCACACACTGGCCCAGGAAAGTCTTCAGCGTTCTATCACTGTTTGTTTTGAAGTGGCTTGGCCTTGGTGCAGATCTCAAACTTAGTGATACATTACATTGATGATAGCAAATAAATAGTAAGCATGGAAGATCAAACAAGCTGTGCAAATTTGAAAACAGTGATGGTTCACATGACCAATAAACACACTGTCTTAGAGTGGATTCCAACTCAGAGAGCCTGTAGGACAGGGTAGAACTACCCCTATCACTTTGCAAGACTAATTCAAGGGAGGAGACAGCTCTGCTTTTCTCCCATGATGAGGCTGGTGGTTTCCAACTGCTGACCTTGTGGTTAGCAGCCATAACATAACCACCATGCTACCAGGGCCCCTTACATGATCAATAGAGGCTGGTTAATTAATGTAGTAAAAATCCATCGCCCTGATCATATGATGAAGTTTGGGGGAATAACTTGGGCAGGAGTTAGTCATGATGTCCCTCATGCAACCCAGAACAAGGGACTGTCCGTATCTGCCCTCAGGTCTAACGGGGAGGCCCAGCATTTGGGTGGTCTATTTGGATTTGGGGGAGTCACAGTTCATATCAGGGACTAGTGCTAACTCCCATCTATTAAATTACTCATAAGAAAATGGCGTTTCAATTGAGGTCTGAGCAACCGCTGGCTATGTATGAGTTACAGAAAACAATTTCACTCTTTGCCTTTAGGCCCTTGTGGCCCATATTCAGAGAAGATTTTGGGGGTGCCTGCAAGGCATGTTTATCTAGACTGGAGCACATGGCAAAACCCCAAGAACACTTTCCTACTACAATCATTGGGATTCTAGATTAGCAAGTTGTCTGAAGCTGCAACATTTAATGCTCAATTATTTGCCAGCGACTGGACATTAGTTGAGACTGCCCCTATGACGAAAGGAGATAACGTCATCATGTGACCTGAGGGACCCAAAATGTCTTGGGTGATGTTGAAGAAACACTCAAATAAGGAAGGTGGCGCTCCAAATAGTTCCATAATAAAATGGAAATGGTTCCTCTAGGAGCAAACTACTGGGGAAATGCAGGGTGGCACCCACTGTAGCCATGAACATTGTCGTCTTCTTCCCAATAAGGTTCTATCCTTGAACCAGGTAAGAAGCTTCCAGAACCTATTGCTGCATGCACAGTGTCCAATGAACAAATTTTTACTGACCAGCATAAGGTTGTTTAGTTCACACATAGCTATTCCAGGGTATATGGACAACATCTGATATAGAAAGATGCTGCATTAAAACCAGCAGGTGG
>NW_022109767.1:16378424-16380253 GCF_000313985.2 Echinops telfairi
TTTGCCACTGTTATGTGCTCTGCCAGTATTTTTTGAGTTCATCCTTTGTGCAATTATAAAGATGTGGAAAATCCAGGATTGGGGAGTATTGCTTGCTCAACCTCAAATATCCTAAAGTATGTGTAGAACTGAAGGAATACAGAGATGTACAGCTAGAAGAAAATCTACAAATTAGTTAAACTAATGCTCATCAAGATATCCTATATTCTGCCACAATATCGAGTCAAACTCTTGAATGTTTAAAAGAAGATAACAATAACTGTTCTCCACTGATCCTATTTTTCACTTCTTAATACGTAATTTTAACAACATAAATATAAGCTTTATGTCCTTTTTGTTCTAGTGTGCAATCATTTCTGGTATATCTTTTCTTGTATTACTAGTCAATTGTCATGAAAATTAAGAATCATACCCATTCTCTTGCAAGCATTGGAATAGAGAAATGCCACTTGAGACTTTTTCCAAAAATTATTTAAAATATGAAATAATATGTATAATGTGTTTTTGCTCCTGTGCTTGAAGATAGTCTGAGGTTCAATTTAGAGCAAGTCCCAAATGTAAAGGAGTAGAGGTAAGAGATAGATAATAATTGGAAAGATCTCTAAAAATATATTAGGTGTTGTCATTCCAAGGTTGATTCTCTTGTCAACTTTAAACCGGAAGGGGGAGGTGATTTAAACGTCAGCAAGTCAGCTAGTAAGGGTGCTCTCATGATTCAAAAGAGAGTTCACATAAATCATCAGGGCAGAAGTGACTTCACTTACACATTCATCATGGGACTTCCATTCTGACACATCAGACATAATTCAATCAAAGATGAAAGACAACTCTCACCTACACCATGGCATCGGCAGATTCATGATGACATTGTGGATAATGAAAACATTTTAGAAAGACTTCAGAAAAAATCTACTTCTTATAGTAATATGAGTAACAATAATCCAAAGTACCAATGATGGAGTGTGTACTACCCTGGGTTAGAAACTTTACATTAAAAAAAAAAAAGATAAATTCATCAATTCTGATTCTGAGTGATGCTGTAGGTTATGGCAAAATTCACCTATAGAGTTTCTAAGCTGTGATATTTAGGGCAGCACATTGTGAAATCTTTCCTTTTTCAAAAAGCCAGTGAATTCCAACCAACAAACTTTCAGTAACAGTGACGTTCTTAACTACTGTGCCAACAAGGACCTTTTATACATCATTTTTTTAAACCCTACAACAAGTTTCTGAACGGACATGCTCAGAGCTTATCGGAATAAACAAAACTATGATTCAGATGGGTGAAAATATGCCTTTATTCACAAAGGTAGGAAGTTATGGAGCTGAAGTTAGATAGAAACCCTATCTTATTTCAAACTCTTCATTTAAATCATATCAAACTTCCTTCTTTGTTTTTTCTTAGTATGACAATGAAAGGATTAGTAAATACAACTTACATTAAGCTTTTGCCCAAAATTTAATCAAATAATGGTATCTCCTTTCTGATCGGTAGAGAAGCAAAATCAAAGTGAAAGGAAACAGTTACTCTGAAATAAGAAACTGAGTAAGCGTTCGTCAGAAACAATTTTATCAAGTTACAGTAACATCCCAAGGGTCATCGTGGTCATTCGCGCAGTTTGAGTAAGGGTAACTCTTATTTTGACTATTAAAAATCTTTTGAGGTATATTAGATCTTTTATTGTAAGACATGTGTTTATCATCCCTATAGATATGAAGGTCACCTTAGTGGTGAATCTGTGATCTTATGACCTTTTACAAAGCAGTCTGTATAGTCATATAATAAATTATATGGTGTATATCCTATACAGAATACAAACAATACTCCA
>NW_022109767.1:16381430-16383249 GCF_000313985.2 Echinops telfairi
AGTGTAGCCTTTAAATTGAGGCACAGAACAAGCAAGGCAGCCGCACACTGGTCCAATGATTACAGAGCGAGAGACAAGAAAGGCAAGACTCACCAAGTCATCCATTTCTCCGCCCCTCAGTCAATCCCACCTGCGTTTATCAGCCAGGCTGGCACAATAAACTATCGCAACCTCCAAGAAATCAGAGAGGAATCTAGTCACAAAATTCTTTACCATTACCATTTGATTTGATGGCATAAACACATAGCCCATTTCCATAGAGCTGATTCTGCTGATAATGACCCTATTGAACAGAACAGAACTGCTACTTAGGCTTTCTGAGATGGCAAATCTTCATGGGAGCAGAAAGCCTCATCTGTTTCCTATATAGTGGCAGGTAAGATTGAATTGTCATCCTGTGGTTAGTAGGCCAACACTGTACCAACCAGGGGTCCATAAACACACACACACACACACACACACACACACACACACACACACATACACACACATGCACACAGAAACTCAAAATAAAAAGAAAAACAATCTTCATAAAATACAATTTTTATCATTTAAAATATTTTATTGTGAATTTAGAGAAAATTAGGTTCTCATTAACAATTTCTATATATATTAATGTTACATTGATTACATTTTCCACAATCAGTCAACATTCTCATAGTTCCCTTTCTAACTGTTCCTTTTCCTTTAGTCCACTAGTTTTGTAGCCCTGGCTTTCTCATCTAGGTTGGTGGTGGGGAAGGTTGAGCCCACAGGCCATAAAAGGCCCACAAAATCATCAATACCAGCTGGCATCACACACCCGCCCAAAGAGAAGCCATTCTAGTTATCACATTAGAGCTGAATTGATTAAATATTTGACTACTATGACCCAGAATGATATTATAAACACCCAAATGACCCTTGGCCGAAGAAAGGTTCCCCACCCCTGATTTTGGGTAAATTTTGACCACCGGGTCTCATTTAGGTGATTGTTTAGGGTAACGCAGGATGAGCCCCGCTGTCTTTTGGCTGATAGGTGATAACTGGAATTGTTTGAGTTACAATTTTAAGGGTATGCCAAGCAGCTCAGTTGGTCCAGTAAGTCTGGCCTTTATTAAGATTTGACTTTTATTCTACTTTTTTTTTTAATCCTCATACTTTTCAGGATCATCTACTGTGCCCCTACTTGGAATAGTTGTTAGTGGTACCAGCTGGCTCTTTTAGTCTCGAGGCAAATTAACACAAGGTGCGTGCTCTAGACTCTCCGTCTTGTAGACTATTTTCTCCTTTGAGTCTTGGCTTTCCTTCTCTGTCTTTCACACTAGACCCATAGAGACCAATAGTCATCTCTTAAATTGCCTCTTCAGTCTTTCATATCCAGGTGCTACTCACCGGTCTGGAATGTAGAACGGAGCTGATAACGGTGATATCAATGGGATAAAGCTTGTGGGAGAGGGGCCTTCAGGATCCTCATGTGCTGATGAGGTACGAATAAAGGTAAGGAATAACAGCTGACAAACTGCTCATGATAGGAAGTTGGAATGTGCAGTGTATGAATCCAGAAAAATTACAAAAGGTCAAATTGAAACGGAACACATAAAGATCAATATCCTAGGCATTAGTCAGCTGAAATGGACTGGTATTATCCATTTTGAATCAGAAACTCCTGTGAGGTACTTTGCCAGGAATGAAACAATACACAGGAAGGGTTATTGCATTCTTGTCAAATAGGACATTTCAAGATCTATGTTGAAGTTCAAGACTGTCTGTGATAGTGTTATTTTTATCCACCATTAAGGAAATTCAATCAATGCGAGTATGATCTAAATGTATCACC
>NW_022109767.1:16383600-16383879 GCF_000313985.2 Echinops telfairi
TGGAACAGACCATCAATTGCTCATATGTAAGTTCAGAATGAAGCTGAAGAACATTCAAACAAATCCACAAGAGGCAAAATAAGACCTTGAGTATATTTCTCCCGAACTTCAAGGACATCTCAAGAGCATATTTGACGCATTGGAACTAATGACAGAAGCCCTGACGAGCTGTGGAAAGACATCAAAGCCATCATTAAATAGACAAGAAAGAAAGATCAGAGTGGATATCAGAAGAGACTCTCAAACTTGCTCTTAATCAGAGAGTAGTTAAAGCAAATC
>NW_022109767.1:16385208-16399976 GCF_000313985.2 Echinops telfairi
CTGCCTCTGTAGATTCATCAGTCCTGGTTTTGTTGTCCCCAAAATGAACAAACACATAGCACAACTTCAAGAGGGTGATCCCCAATGACATAACTCTCCTGAGATATCCCCTAATATGTACAATCAAATCCTCAACTTTCCTTTCCGGCAGCAAACAACCTCATCTTTCCTTCATAAAGAAGTTGATGTACAGTATTTGAACCACCAACTTTGTGGAAAGCAACCTGATATCTACTCCAGAGTGCCAACAAGAGTCCTTTATATTAAAAATAATTATATTACATTTCCCATCTGCTAATCCTGAGTCTCTTGTACATCTGAATTTGGCTATCTCTGAAACTTGTGTTTACACCCTTTTTTTAACCTTATAGCAAATGTGATGCATTGAGGCAAATACACGGAGCGTTAAACGGTCATGTAGTGTGAAGTTTATGTGCATAGGGCTGAGTTTTTGTAGACTCTTTCCTATCTACGTCAGAAGATAATAGTTCCTTTGATGTGCTTTTATAAAAAAAAAATCACCCCTTCTTTCTTTGGATTCACCTAGAGACTCCATATTAAATAGACTCTGATCCTTGCAAATTGCTTTTCTAGTGTAACTACTAATTTCTAGGAGTCTCATTGATGTGGTGGTAAAGGGCAGCATGTAGAGTCCTACGGTAAGATTCAGACTTGAAGCCATTCTACGATTCTGAGCTGTGACTGCTCAAATGCTTTCCAGCTTCCCCCCCTCCTAGGTTGATATTTGAACACTAAGGGAAGCTGGAGTAATTTCCCACTAATAAAATCCATGTGGCTCAGACTGTAATTAAAATGTTTTCCTTTTGAGCAGGTCTTTACTAAGGAAAACAGAACGATATGGGAACATTTAAGGTAGTTACATGTACCCTTTCCTGCTGGAAATCATAGAGAATTTTTACTCAGTCTTCACAGTGAGAAACTGTGCTGGTTCTTACAGATAAAACGCATAAAAGTATGCCCTTCCTTCATTCTACATAACCTGTAATTCTTCTCTGGAACTACTCTGATTAATCTGTGCTCTAACCCCATTATTAGTCAAACCAAAACTAAACCTGTTGTCATCTGTTATACCCTGACTCATGATGACCTTGTGGGTCAGAGAAAAACCACTGTCTTCTGTCAAGCAACTGCTTGGTTTTCACCACTAACTTTTTGGTTACCAGTCAAAGGCTTAACTTCTGCACAATCAGGGTCGCATGATTCATAAATTACCCATGGTGCATTTTAACCAGTTGCTGATTCCACATAGTTTCTGTTGCCAGCAAGCTGTGATTGTCTATAGGCGTGTGCCCCTCCACTCTTTTGTGTGTGTGAGGGGAGTGGTGGAGAGATCTAAGAAAGTCGTTTGTTTCCGCATTTGGTAAATAGCTTTTTATTGTTGTAAGGACAGTGGGAGCAACTTTTAATGCTGGTGGAAAATCCAGGGATTTCTTTCCCCCCACTTCTGTATGTCTTTCATATTATTGTATCACTGATAGAGTTTTTTAAATCATAGTTTATATTTTTTATTGATCCTCCAAAATCTAGTTGATTTTAAAACTTTGCATGCATCATATAAATAGATAATTTTTTTATCATACAAGTGAGTTCTACTATCCTAAAATATCCCGAGTACATTCCTGTGGTAACCACTTTGTCCTCCGTAATATCTAGCAACTTCTGATTCGTTTTGTTTCTAGAATACTATATGATGAATCGTAAAGTATCTAGTAATTTAATTAGCTATTTTAAATCAGGAAAAGGCTTCTGAGATGTATCCATGTTGGTACATGGATTAATAGCTCATTTCCTTTTTTGCTGAGTAGTATTCAATTGTACAAATAGATCATAGCTTGTTTAAAGATCTGTTTTTAAATTATTGAATAGATGTGGCCCTTTTCATGGTCGTGTAATTTTTTTATAGAAACAAAATCCTGGCTTTTTGCTTTGTGGATTTTGTGCAGGGGGATCATTTGACAGAATCATTCAAGGTTTACACACAGAGACAGTGGAAGAGTGGTGCTGAGGGAGGTGGGTTGTGATTGCTGTCGGGTGCCATCAAGTTGGTTCCAACTCATAGACACACTACGTGCAGCACAATGAGTATTGTCCAGTCCTGCGCCCCCTCACGATTGTTCTTGTGTTGCGTCCATCCTTGCTGCCACTGTGACAATCCACCTTGTTGAGAGCTTTCTTCTTTTGAGAGCCCTCTACTTTACCAAGCCTGGTGTCCTTCTCTAGGGACTGAAAACATGTCCTAACTATGAGAGAGAAAGTTTCCCCGTCCTTGGCTCTAAGTAGCATTCTGGCTGGACTTCTTCCAAGACACACTTATTTGTGAGTTTGGAAGTTTACGGCACTTCCAATGTTCTTCACCAGCCCAAAGTTCAAGCACATTGTTTCTTCCTCAGTCTTCCTTTATGTCCAACTTTAACACGCATCTGGGAAAACTGAAAACAGTATAGCTTGAGTCAAGCATACCAGAGTCCTCAAAGCAAGTAAACTTGCTTCTCGATACTTTAAAGAGATCCTGTGCAGCCGATTTATCCAAAGTGATGCATCATTTGATATCTGGATCGCTGCTGCCGTGAACATTGCTTATAGATCCCTGAAAGACAAAAAACTCAACAACTTCAATCTTTTCTCCATTTATCATACTGTTATGTACTGGTCCAGTTGTAAGGATTTTGGCATTCTCTCCATTAACTTTTAATCCATCCTGCATCCTTGACCTTAATGAGCAAGTGCTTCAAGTCCTCCTCACTTCAGCAAGTAAGGTGGTCTATCATCGGCATACAGCAGGTTGTTTAGAAGCACTCCTCCAATCCCGATGCCACATTATTCTTCATATAATTCAGCATCTCTGATTATTTTGTTCAGTATACGGATTGAAGAAATATGCTGAGAGGATACAACCCTGATGCACACTTTTCCTGATTTTAAACCATGCGGTATTATCATGTTCTGTTTGTACCAAGGCCTCTGATCCATGAACGATTTCCCCAAAAGCACAATTACATTTCATGGAACTACAATTCCTCTAAAGGCTATCCAGAGTTTGTTATTATCAACACAAATGAATATGTTGATGTAGTCAATAAAACACAATTAAATATCATTTTGGCATTCTCTGACTTCAACCATGATCCATCTGACATGAGCAAAGGTATCAGTGGTTCCAAGTCCTCTTCTGAATCCATCCTGAACCTCTAGCAGCTCCCTGCCAATGTACTGCTGTAACTGTTTTGGATGATCTACAGAAAATTTTACTTGCATGTGATATTAATATTATTGTTCTACACTTAGAGCATTCTGTTGGGTCACATTTCTTTGGAATGGGTATAAATATGGATCTCTTCCATCAGTTGTCCAAGTAATTGTTTTCCAAATTTCCGAGCATAGATATGTAAGTGATCCCAGTGCTCCATTAGCTTATGGAAACATTTCAATTAGCATTCGATCAATTGCTGAAGCTTTGTTTATGGCCAGTAGTTTCAGTGTAGTGATCTTCCTTCAATGCCACTTGTTCTTGCTCATAAGTGACCTCCTGAAATGATGGAATATGAGCTAGTTCTTTTTGGCACAGAGACTGTATATTCCTTCAATGTTCTTTTGATGTTTTCGGAATCATTCAATATTTTGCCCAGAAAGTATTCAGTGTTGCAACTTGAGGCTTGAATTTTTTCTTGGGTTATTTCCGTTCAGGTAATGCTCACCGTGTTCTTACTTTGGGTTTTCCGGTTTTAGTTCTTTGTACATTTCATTATCCCATTTGGCTTTGCTTTCTCCAGATGCCCTTTACAGTTTGATGTTCGGCTCTTCGGTTTCCTCTTTTCTTCCAGGCGCCTTACCTGCTCTCGGAGGAACCACCAGTTTCAGAGTCGCTTCTGACACCACTTTCATCTTTTCTTTCTTTCTTGCCTTTTGAAGGATCTTTCTTTTTTCTTTCTTCCCCGCCCCTAACTTTTGCATTCCAATCACCAATAATTTTCGATGTCTTTAATGCATTTTTGATCAATGTCAGATTGGAGACATTGGTATTCTTCTAGTTTCTTCACCACTAGCTTTAGTGGTTGGTGCATATATTTGAATAATATTTGTATTGATTGAATTTCCAGGAAGGTGGATAGGTATAATCCTATCACAGTCATGATTATGCTTCCATATAAATCTTGAAATGTCCTTTTTGATCAGGAATGCAAAGCCATTCCTTTTGATTGTGTCAGTCACAGTATAGTAAGTCACGTCTTTCTGACTAAAAGTTGCTAATACTAGTTTATTTCATTTACTAACATGTACTACATAGATCTTTATGCAATCAATTTCATCTTTGCCCACTTCTAATTTTCCTAGATTCATATTTCATATGATCCAAGTTCCAGTTATTAGATTTTTGCAGCTGTTTCTTCTCACTTTGAGTCATGCCCTGTCAGTAAATGAAGGTCCTAAGGGCTTACCTCCTTCATCATTTACTCCTATTAAAAAGTATTTATTGGATGTGAATAATTAAGAGATGAAGGAATAGGACATCATTGTCTGAGAGTTTAAGTTTAGACCTTTTCAAAAAGGTAAACATGATATATATGGTGGTGTGAACAATTCAACCATTTAAAGTGGAAGTTAACAATTGAATCCTTGCTGTGAATGAAGTTGAGGTGTAACACATTTTTGTTGTTGTTGACATTGTAGTCACGGTAAAAGTTTACAGAGCAAATTTGTTTCCATTAAACAAATTTTACGCATTTTGTTTTGTACCATTAATTGTGATTCTCTCAATATTCAGCAAGCTTCTCACTTCTTTCCTGTTTTATGTTTCCATCCATTCTCCTTTCATACTCCATGCCATCTGAGCTCTGTTTTCAGGTAAATACTGACCTTTTTGGTCTCATATGGTTGATTGTTCTTGAGCACATTTCTTGCAAGGATTCTTGTTTACTATGTAGACTTGCATGGTGTTTGGTTGCAAGGTGATTCCTAAGAGGTTTCACGTTAATTTTTTTTAAAGTATTGTGGCTTAGGTGAATGTTTACAGAGCAAATACTTTGTTTCATTCAACAATTTACACATAGTTTGCTTCAAGTCATGCAACCTCGATGCACCATGTTTGTCCCACTTTGTCTTCGGGTTTCCTTTCCGTTCTTCCTCCTTGACTAACCTTCATCTTTGAGTAAATTCTGCTCCTGGAGCTTAAATGGTTGGTTATCCTCATGTAGGGTGAGTTCATCTCCAAACCGAATGGCTAGTCTGGGCCGTCATTCTTTGGGTCCCCTCATTCTCTAGCTGAACAAAGAGGCTCGTCTCTCTCTTTTTAGTTTTCACAGTTTAATTGACATATAATTCATCTTTTATACAGTTCAGTAGTTTAAACATATCTGAAAGAGTTGTGCAAGAATTACTATAAAGAATTTTTAAAGCATTTTTCTTCTTTCTTGTACTCATTATTAGTTCACCATTCCACCCCCCACCCGTCTCTGTTGCTATACCACCAAGAAACTATTGATCCTATCTCCAGATACTTACTTACCTACTCTGAATTTCATATAAAGAAAACAGAAAAACCTTGGTTGAAAGCAGAGCAGAAAATAATAAAAACTACAACAACCATTAATTTGTTGATAAAATACCTGTTTGTACTAACATTTGGGAATATGAAATAAAAAGCGGGTTTCATTCTATAGCTGTTCACAGATAAAAGACAGTAAAAAATAGGATTTGAATATTTAATGATATGTTTATATTCCAAACATTTTTATATTGGCAAGAAGAACATCTTGGCCTACATCTTTTTAAATGCAATACGACTTCATTCTTATATGAGTCAATTATCTTTACCCAATGCCTCAGAACAGATGGCTATCTAGGAACGTATCCAAAGAGAAACTCAGAATGAGTCCAGGGGAACCAGTAGCAAAAATCTGGCATCTTTGCAAAGAAGACGTCCAGCTGAACATCCATATGACTCTTCGTAGTGTATATTTGCATACATTGGAGAAATACATATGAAACTTCAGAAATATTTTATCTTTCAATTCAATAACAGGTTATCTCTGTTCGAGATATTAGATGGAGTTATACATAGAACTACTACGAGCATATTTGTCATAGTATTAGCACCATCATTTTTCTCTTCAGCAAGCATACTCTTAAACTATGCGATTTCTAAGCCCATTTCCAGTTTTTTTCTAACTAGTTACTGAAAAGAAATGCAAAGCCCTTGTTTACTGTAGTCAAACAGTAACGTAACTTAACTGCTAATGAACATGTGGGGGAATGAGGTCTCTGGTGAGAATGCAGGATGGTGAGACCTGCTACTTTGGGAGACAATCAGGTAGTCTCTTGAAAGGCTGAGCATAATTTCACTGTATGGTATAGCAATTGTACAGTGATTGGAAATATATTATCCAACTCCTATGAAATTGTATGCCAACATAACAGCCTGAATGTTTATAATATTTTATTCATAATTACCAAAAATGGGAGGTAAACAAGATGTCCTTCAATAGGTGAGTGAAGAAACAAATTTCTGGCCCAATCAGACAATAAAATATTATTCAGTTATACAAATAAATGAACTATCAAGCCATAAAAATGTGTGAAGAAACATTAACTGTACATTGCTAAGTAAAAGACACCAAACTGAAAAAAATGATTTCATATGATTTCAACTAAATGACATTCTGGAAGAAGCAAAACTACAGAGACTGTGAAAATAGTCGTAGTTGTCAAGGGCATACTAAGATCAGGGAAAAGATAGAGATAAATGGGCAGAAAATAGTCATTTATAGGAAAGAAAACCAGTGTGTATAATACTGTAATGGTTAACATATTGCAGTTATTAAAATCCATAGAAGGATACAATGCAATAATTTAACCCTGTAAATATGTGGTTTATTAATGTATCAATAATGTAAGCAATACATCACTATTACCACATAAATTGTAACAAATGGACCAGAGGAATACAAGATATTAAGAGTAGGAGAAAGAGTGTATAGGTAGGTGAGAGTAAGTGGAAGCACGAATATCTGTACAATATTTATTTAAATGTAAAATCACTCTCTAAGTACAATGTATAACATGTGTGTATGTGTGTGTGTGTAAAGGCAAACTAGAAATACAATAAAATTTTAATGAGATACTTTTAAAATAATTTACTTTAACATTTCAATAAGATATTTATGCATTTTTAAACAAAAGAGTGACTTAGACTTGCTTTGAGATAATTATTGACTATAAGAATAAGAATAGGAGTGTATTTTATTTTCTTCCTAATATAAAGTATAAGGAAAAGTTAAGATATCCTTGCTTACAAATTATACTTCACATTAAAATTATACATCTTCTTACACATGAAAATTTACACATTAGGTATTTCACATTTAAAAATCAACAGATCCTCAGCTATTCTTTAATGTATGAACGTGTATACATCTATATGTCTGTATGTGTGTGTGTTTATGTTGCTACTGGGGTTCTAGGTCATATATATACATATATGCATATACAAACAGGTTTATTACAAATACAACTATTTAAACATGCCTATGCAATCAGTGGACGACTGTAAACAAGGATGCTTAATAATATACCTAGTCTAGTTGGAGTACTTTCACCAAAAAGGGCTAAATCATAGTGAATTTAGCAAAGTCATGAATCTCGGGATTTGGGAACTAAAAATGATGTAATTTTGCAATTATGCCATGATGTAGTTATCCTCTATTGTATGATCTAAGGTGGTTATCCACCACTTTGCATAGTGCTTATTTTCACTTAATGACTTTGTCCTTGGAGGCTTACCATATCAATAAGTTAGGAATGGGGCTTACAAAAATATTGCATGATTAACTTACTATGTAGGGTTAAAATGTTCACTAACATTTTAAAATTCATTTTATATTGGTATATATAGAGGTTATTATAAGCAGATAAATGGATTCAAACTGATTCACATTATCATGATAAAGGACTGCAGGTGAAGAAAAATGAAAGTAAAGTTTAAAGAAAAAGAAAAGCACCAATTTTGAAAATGTTAACAAACAACTCTCATGTATTTTTAAAAGAACAAATGGAAATAAATATCAGGCAGCCCTGGTGGCATAGTGATTCTTCATTGGGCTACAAACCCAACTGGATCAGCAGTTTGACACCATCAGCAACTTCTTGGAAGAAGAGGCTTTCTACTCCTGTAAAGAGTTACATTCTGAGAAACGCACAGGGCCTGTTCTACCTGGTCCTATAGGGTCACTATGAGTTGGGAAGTGAGTCAATGGCAGTGTGGTAGTTACATAATTTGATGTGAGTTTGGGACTTGAGAGGATTAAGAGTGAAGGGGTGGGGTCTAGTCTGTCCATCGGTCATAGCCAATGAGGCCTCTCTGTGGGTGTGGCCTTCTCCTGAGGATTCTGGGCACTCTTGTGTTTCCTCTTTGGAGTTGGAAGACAGACTCTCTCTTGCCTCACTGCCTTGGAGATGCTCTACTGACAGGACACAAGGCGGACTTCCTTTTTAAAACATAGTAAAACATGATATGCCAATTATCTTAATAAACCTCAACATTTATGAGTGTAATTACCCAATTAGGAATTATTTAAAGCTGTAATAGAAAATTTTTCAATTGGGTATGAGTGAGCAAGAATTTTCCATTTTTTCATAAATGCGATATGTGCAAAAATGACATATTCCTTCTATGATCTTTGAGTATGTAACTGTGCTTTTGATTTAGGACTGCATGCACACCTTATTATCTCATAAAGTTGCTAACTTCCAGATAAAACTGTTTCACAAGCTCCCTTGGAAAATTATTTCTGATATATTTTTTAAAGTCAGCAAATTATTTCTTGAATCTAATAACTAGTTGGAATTTAAATCAAATTATTCTTCTACCTCCAATAAAGATATATAACTACTGTTGTACATTTTTCTATTCAATAACTCCACATACACATAAAATAGTCATGTGTTGTGCTTACTAATTCATTTATCTACTTAAATCAAACTCTTCAAGCATCACTAGGAAATCTATGTAGCAAAATTGAAATTCCATTACTATCTACTTGAAAGCAGCATATAGGATTTTGAGCTTTTGTAATGCCAGATAACACTGAAATGAAGGTTTAAAACCAGATTACTTTTTATGGATGAAATCCTAAGCCCCATTGGAATTGAGTTTACTATCTTCTTCACCCACATGAAAGTATATTTAATTCACAAAAGAAGACAGTGGATTTAATAATTTAAATGGTTAATAAACTCCATGTTACCAGTCAATTGCAGAAGAGAAAAAAAGTCCTGGGAAAACAAAATGTGCTGTCTGAGCACAGGCATTGGTCACCCTTTAACACACAGGCAAAGCGAAGTTAGGAATGTCAATTTTCAGAGATTAAAACTGACATAGAAAAAATTAAGAACTGGGATATCAAAAATATGTAGCAATTTGAATATTCCCTGCAAATTATTTCTTAGCGCATAATTAATTATGAGCAGCTGTGTCTGTTCCATACTATTTTATATTGGGATTTTTGTTTTGGTTTTGTTCACAGGACATCATAGAGAAATAATATAAGTAACTCTTATTTTGTTTTTCAATGAAATTTTAAGCATACAAATTGACGATGATAATATAAAACTTCATAGACGAATCAGGCTGACAGTCTTATAGAAATGTAATGCACTAAAAGCACACATTTCTTTGTATAGAGTTTATCTTACAAAACATTTGCTTTGGAAAGAAATTAAATTAAATATATAATATCACTTTGCAACATGTCAGTTCTACCTGACACAGATTCCTAAATAGGAGACGTGGAAAGCATTTTTATAAATCTCTATAATTACTTGAGATTCTTTCACTGAAGTCTTCCTGGTACAAGGCAGAATACTATCCTCTAGAAGAGAAATCAACTGTCAGTAAATAGCAATTAGCTTGTTTCAGTATTAAGGAATTTTTAAATCAAGCTTTAAAGATTGTTATCTAAAGTTCTAGAATAATGAATAATGGAAAACTTTTTTTATTTCACATAACAACTGTTATTTATTATAATTTCTCATAATTCTAGTGGCTGCCTGGGTTCAGCTAGTTGTTTTTTGACTTAGAGTCTTTAAGCTTATGGCTGCAGGACAGAGTTGCTGAACTCGTGTCACTTCAGAGGCTTCCTCCTTTAGGCCTGGTGGTTGATAGTGACTGTCAGCTGCAAACATTGTCTGTTGCCATCAAGTGGCTACTCCACGTGATTGCCTGCTCCCTGGGTTCCAAGGGAACCAGAAACCAAATATATCATATTGATGACCAAACCTGGAAACTCATAGCATCCTATTGCCATCGTCAAAAAGTCATCCATATTCTAGGGGCGAGGATAAAGAGCTTCGCATTTTGATGGAAGGATTGTCAAAGAGTTTGAGGTTTATGTTCTAAGTGAACCCTAGTTTCCCATAGTCAGCAAATTAGTCACACGCCTTCAACATTGGGATAAAAGGCAAAACGTTCTGATTAATTTACACAGTGTAACATGCTGGAAAATCGGGTCATAATTTGGATCATCTTTTCTTATAAAGAGGAGTCCTGTGCCTTAGTGGGTTACAAATAGGCTGCTAACCACAAAGTCAGCCGTTCAAAATCGCTCGTGCTCTCCATGAGGAAGATGAGGGTGTGTGCTCCTGCAAAGATGGAGCGTCCTGACACCCAGGGGGAGTTCTAGTCTCTCCCACAGGGTTGCTGTGAGCCAGAGGCAGCTGGATGGCAGTGAAGCTTTTTCCCTTCTTCTTCTTCTAAAGCAATGTTTTTCAGGATGATGACTCCTGAGAAAATTTATATAAATTTATCTAATAGTTATAAATTTATTAATTTATAATACATTGTTATATTATATATTTATAATATATTTATTAACATATTATAAATTTCAATATATTATATAATTCCACTAGACTGAGTTACCTTGGAAATCTCTAAACAAACAAACAATTATTTTGTATCTCTTCTTAAAATGCTCCAATAGTCAGGAAACACAGGTACAACATTGCATCATCATCAAAGCAAATGTAAACTGAGGCTTTTTGGTTTGGGTTTTTTGCTATATTGCAACTCTTCTGCTATGATGTCCTGTGAACAAAACCAAAACAGAAAGCTTTTCCCATCCCAATATAAAATAGTATGGAACAGATGCATCTGCTAAAAAAACGGGGATCTGAAAGACACTTGGCAGTCACTGTATGAAGTAATTCTGAAACTTACCTTCACACCTATTGCCAAAAAGCACACGGCCAGACTCTTGTCTTGCTTAAGTACCGCTCTACCGTATTCACTTCTCCATCACATTGTATTCTGTTTTTGAATGCTTGATTAAACCCATCATAGCACCCATCCTTTTTCCATTAAATATATATCATATGTGTGTGTATATATATGCAAAGACATATATATGCATGTACATATATGTATCTTGAGGCTGATTAAGGTACTCAACCTTCCATATGTCTGATTATATTGGGGTCCAAAATCCCATTTTACAGTTTTACACTCAGCTTCCCTTTCACACCCAGTTCAATGTTCCTCCATCAGAAGCACTTTCTTTGATACATTTTTATAGGTTTTCTAAGTCATATTCATATCCATTCCTTTAGGCAAAATATACAACCACAGATATTTGGAACATCAGAAACACAGATAACCTTGAGTTGTTTCTACCCCATAGCAAGCCATCTTTACCTTGGGCTGGTAGTAAAGGTATAATAGGAGAATGCCCTTGAACTTCTTTGCTGATTTTTCTTTTCTCACGTTTAGTTTAGGCATCAAAAGAGGCAAGGCAGTACCAGCATCACTCTGCCGGAAATCAATTTAGTTCAGCTTTAGGATTCCTTAGTTATATTTCCTATTTTCCATATTACCACATGTGACCATGTTGCCAAATTTCCACAAATGTCAAAAGAGAGTCACCTTGATCCTAGTCGCAGGAAACAGTTACTTTCTTTCCTCAAACCCCTCCTTAAAACCTTCCAATGGCATTTAGACTCTGCTTATCTTCTCAACCACATCCTTGAATCTTTCACTCTCAAACTCCGTCTCACTATCACTACTACACTCTTGCTTCTTAACCCATGGTACGTGTTGTATGTTTCAGTTACACTTTCACATACAAATATTGAGCCTGTATGTGAGAGCAAGTCTCCTCATTCTCAGTTGTAAGGACAATCCTCTCTGTCCTTCTTCCAAGACAGATTTGTTCCTTTTTCTGGCAGCTCATTCAGTGTTCGTTACCAGAACCATAATTCAACTCCACCCATGCTTCGTCAGTCTTTCTCATTAATTTTTCACCTTTCACATGCATATGAGGCAATTCAAATTACTATGGATAGATTTATTTAGAGTTGACTGAAATCCTTTCCTCCGATGGGGGCCGGAAGAGGGGCTGTGATTTGCTTAGTAATGGGCTGTACATTGCTACAGAACAGCCTTCCTTTGCACTGCAGCACAGAAAGAAGTGAATTATTAACCATAAAATTAGAAGAAACTAAACAAATGAGGTGCTTCTATTAGCATTCCGCAAATGATTGAGATAACGTCACATCACAAAATAAAATTATATTCCATGTGTTGTGCTTCTTCTAAAGAAAAGTTTTTTGAAATGGAAATTGACACTGTTTTGCATTTCTGTTGCCAGGATTTCCCGCCTTCAAAACTCGAACGCACTGTTTTCAAATTGTGTGTGACTCATTGTGGTCCTGTAGGACAGTGTAGAACTATCTCGGTGGGTTTCGGAAACTGGAATTCTTCACAGGAGTAGAAGCCTCCTAAGGAAAATGAGCCAGAGTTCACAAAAGGATTGTAGCTCACATATGTTTCGATAGCCTACTGCTTTTCAATTTGCTCGTGCTATTCATCTCATAATGAGTCTCACAAAAACACCGTACGCGAACCCACAAGGTGGACATAAAGTGAGACCACAGGAAATCTGGAAGGCGGATGGTGGCCTTCCTCTCTGGTTTGATCCCTTAAGTTCTTTTTTTGTCTTTTTTTGAGGCTGCGTTATTTATACCTCGCCGAATCTCAAACACGTAATAGATTTAAGTTACAACTTTCATTTTCAGGTTCTGTGAGCCAGCCTTAAGGCGTATATACTTTCTAACCATACCCCAAACTTCAAAGTCACCGCCATGGAGTCAATTCTAATAAATAGTACATTTGTAATACAGGCTGGCCTTGACCCCGTGAGTTCTGAGACGGTCATTCTTTACAGGAGTAGAAAGCCTCATCTTTCTGTGCAAAGCGGTTGATGGTTTCATATGCCGACTTTGAGGTTACAGTCCCTTGCATAACCCACTGTGCAACCAGGGTTCCTTTTTAACCCTATCGTATCTACTATATTTTAAATACTGAATGGCTTACCTTCAGTATCTCAAACTGAAGAGGTTGGAAAAGCTAGATGTTGTTCTTTGGCTTTGGGGGATACTGTTGGCCCAAGGCTGCTTCCCTTCCTCTTTAGCCACCCATCTGGGCGATGCCATTGGCTCTTCATAGTCCGGGTGCCCCACTATGGTGTCTCTGTGGCACAGGGACAGGCCTGCCTGGTTCCTCTACCACAGCACGTACCAGCCACAGGCACCCAGGCTCGCCCTGGGACATATTTGAGCTTTCCTGCTTTCTTAACGCCATTCCCTGCATGTTAGTCATTGAAGGAGCCCTCATAGCGCTGTGGGGTAAATATAGGCCTCTTTGCTAGCAAGACTGCCTGAGGTTCCTGGTGTCTAAATCCTCTCTGGGGGTTTTAAAATTTTAAGGAAAGAAGAAATTATAGTAGGATATAAGTTATTTACACTCATTGAATACACCAATACAATTGCAGGCAATGAAGAACTTGGAGTGTAGCCCGCATCTATTGTACATACTCATGCAATCAGGTGGCTAATTCAAAGCGCGAATACTGAAATCCATACATTTCAACAGTGTCAGGGGGTTATTAAATGTCCTACCGGGCAGTGACAAAGCTTGAAGAGATTTTTCAGGTCTCAATTATCTATGTCCAAAAATTAAGGTGTAAAAGGCACTAGCACCCATAGGCTCATAAATGGAGCAAAAATCCTGGGAGATAGTCAATAAATCCCCTCATGCCTAAAAAATTTCAACCTACTCCAGCATAACTTTTTTTCAAAACAAGAACTACCTTTTGTTATAAGTCAGCTATCATTTTAGCAATGATGGAAGACAAAGACGAAGAAGAACTCCAATATTCAGTCTTTTTAAAAATGCAACAATTATTGTATGGCTATTCAACATGTGTTTGCAGTATACTGCACACTGCCTGGTAAAAGTATCTTCTTCTTCCAGTATTTACAGAGATGCAGCATGAAGAGTCAATCATGAGACCACATTCCAGCTACTTATGGCATTTCAACCAACAGGTTGCTTTGGTGTAGCCCAGTCAGCTAGCAGAACACTACTGTAAAGACACAAAACCCTTTGTTGTTGGGTGGAATTCAAATCTACATAGCCAAGGAAATAGATACAGAGAAAATGAATAACCGGGATCAAGAGTTAAATCGATAGAAATAATTCCATATTAAAACTGAGAATATTTTGGTGGAAAATACTTGAAAGCTATTTTCTTCTTTTTTTTAAAAAATTCAAAACTGTTTTATTGGGAGCCAGATACCATATCATTCCATAGTTTCATCAGACATCAAGCAGTATTATACAATTGCTACCACAATCATTTTCAAAACATTCTTTTCTTTCTTGAATCCCTGGGCATAAGCTCCCCTTTAGTCTCCTCCCC